>NW_006921658.1:3649095-3653551 GCF_000298275.1 Orycteropus afer afer
GACATGTACCATGGGATGGTCAACTGAGAAGGAACTGTTTCAAGTGCTGAGGAGAAAGGATGTATCCTGGAAGACTAAGGTGTGCCTGACACAGCCATGATATTTCCAATCGCCTGGTATGCATGTGAGAGCTGGACAATGAATAAGGAAGACCGAAGAAGAGTTGATGCTCTTGAGTTGTGGTGCTGGAGAAGAGTGCTGAAAGTACCATGGACTGCCAAAAGACCTAACAGATCTGTCCTGGAGGAAGTGCA
Source organism: Orycteropus afer afer (assembly GCF_000298275.1). Taxonomy (NCBI): domain Eukaryota; kingdom Metazoa; phylum Chordata; class Mammalia; order Tubulidentata; family Orycteropodidae; genus Orycteropus; species Orycteropus afer. The sequence goes on from NW_006921658.1 coordinate 3,649,350, forward strand.
CCTGAAATGCTCCTTGGAAGCGACAATGGCCAGAATTTGTCTCCCCTACTTTGATCATGTTGTCAGAAGGGACCATTCCCTGGAGGAAAATGTCATGCTTGGGAGGAGGGAGGGTTGGCAAAAGAGGGGGAGGCCTTCAACAAGAATGGATTGACATGGTGGCTGTGATGATAGCAGGGATCATGGAACTTCCATGGGATCGGGCAGTGTTTCGTTCTTCTGTGCATGGGTCACTATGAGTCAGAAATGACTCAATGGCAACTAACAACAACAGTAACAGTCAAGTGCAAACCATTTGTGCTACCCAGGAACTTTTTTAAGGATAAAAATGGTAATGCTTATATCTTGATATGTTATTTTCTACTTTACCTGTTCTTCCTAAGCCTCCTTTTGTCTCTTCTAAAGAATTAGTGGTAAATTTTTAGTGAAAACAGTTAAATTAAAATAGCTACACATTTATATAAGGAGCTCTGGTAGCATAGTGACTAAAAGCACTTGACTGCTATCCAGAAGGCTGGCGGTTCAAACCCACCAGCCACTCCTCGGAATGAAGGTTGGGCAATCCTACTTCCGTAGTGATACTGCCTCGGAAACCCAAAGAGGGGTCTCTATGAATCGGGGCCGACTCGACGGCACATAACAACAACAACAACAACACATTTATATGTTCTGATTATTATTTTGTGATTTAAAGACTTCTTTAGCATAGGGCCTAAGGCACTTGACTGCTAACCAGAAAGCTGGTAGTTCAAACCCATCAGCCACTCCTTGAAAGGAAGGTGGGGCAATCTACTTCTGTAGTGATACCAGCTCAGAAACCCAAGGAGGGGTCGCTGTGAATTGGGTCTGACTTGATGGCACATAACAGCAACAACAACATAAAATATCAAGGTCAGTTTCATGATAAAGAACAGGTAAGTCCACTACTTCTTCACTGTTCATGTTTTTCTATTCCCCTCAACCCCCATAGAAGGTGTAACAAACAAAAACTGTTTCTTAATGTTAAAAGTTACCATGACACAATGAGGCTGTAAATTCTCATTTTAAAAGAATATTTAGGAAATTGAAAAGATATGTCTTATAACTATAATATCAGTTCCCTGAATTCTAAGGACTTCATGGGTGGTGCAAATGGTTAGCCACTCAACCAGTAACTGTAAGGTTGGTGGCTTAAACTTATCCAGAGGCTACATGAAAGACAAGTCTGTCAATCTCCAAAGGGTCTCAGCCTTGAAAATGTTGTGGAGTGCAGTTCTTCTCTGCAACACATGGAGTCACTATGCGTAGGAATTGACTTACTTATAATGGTAATGATTTGGTTTGGAATTGTAAGGTAAAATTAAAAAAAAAATATATGTTTATCTAGTTAGTTCTTTTTTGACTGGTTTACTCATCAGATGTCACAGGCAACACTGGTTCAAAAGACAATGGCAGCTCATAGGTTTTTTGTTGGACAGACCTGACATTGAACTCTTACTTTAGCTATTGAATAATGAATCTGATGTTGGTAACTAAGCTCTGGAAGATATTGAACGTTAGCCCAAGAAGATTATATACTTAACAAGCAATGAGTTATTATTGATGAATTTTTTTAGTGTTAATTAATTTTTTAATGCATTTTATTGAAATGTAATTCATGTACAGTGAAGTACACAAAACTAAAATGACATGGGTCAATACTTTTTTTTTTTTTTTTTTGCAGAATTCTCTCCCCTCCCCTCCCACTGCTGGCAACCAACAAAGAAAGTTTCCCTTCATATATAAACCTTTCCTTGACCCTCCACAACAACAAAATACTATATTTGTCTTTCTGTGATTGACTTATTTTATTCAGCACAATGTCCTCCAAGTTCATCCATATTATGTGATGTTTTTTAGACTTCACATTATTCTTTACTACTGCATAACATTCCATTATGTGTATGTACCATAGTTTGGTCATCCACTCTTTTGCTATAAATCTTAGAGATAAGTCCTTTGCCAGATATGTAATTATAGGCAAATATGAATTTGTTGCTGTCATTTTTGTTATGTGGTTTGTCATGGTGTCAATTTCCTTGTTCCATATAATTTTCTATGCTGACCTCATTTTGTTTATGAATCGTGTTATCAGTTCCTTGATTGCTATTGTTTTAATATTTGTTGAATATTTATGCTGGTCCTCTTTTTTGATGTGAAGGTTTATCATTTTTCTTTGAGGTACCCTGTGATTTATAGTTTTCTTCCCAAGTTTAGAACATTCTGCTCTATCTTGTAATTGTCTTGACTTCCTTAAAATCTAGAAGTTCTATAATGACAGTTTTTTCCCTCTTTTTGGTTTGTAGTTGTCCTCATTTGTCAATTAATATCTCTGGTTCCTGTTTACAATCTCATAAGCTTATTTACTTTGGATACTTCCGTAGCTGGGTTGGTTTCTGGGTTATATCATCATGTGTGTTAAGGTTCAGTTGTTGTTGACTGGTGTCCCTTCTCTGTCCAAAGGACTCCCTTTAGCATCTCTTGTAAGGTTGGTCTGGTTTTAACACATTCTCTTAATTCCTGCTTGTCTGAAAATGTCCTAATTTCACCATCATATTTGGAGATAATTTTGCTGTGTACATAATTCTTGGTTGGACATTTTTCTCCTTCAGTGTTTTATATATACAATCCCATTGTCTTCTTGCCTGCATGGTTTCTCTTGAGAAATCAGAGCTTATTCTTATTGGTTGCCCCTTGTAGGTAAATTTTCATTTTTCCTGTGCTGCTCTCATAATTCTTTCTTTGTCTTCAATTTTGGTAAGTTTGATGAGTATATGTCTGGGTGATTTTCTTTTGGAGTCTATCCTGTTTGGGGTTCGTTGGACTTCCTGAATGGATATATTTTCATCTTTCATCATACCAGGAAAATTCTCTTCCAACAAATCTTTGACAATTTTCTCTGTGGTTTTATTTGTCTCTTCCTGTTCTGGAATTCCAATTACACATAAGTTATTCCTTTTGATGGTATCCCACATGAACCTTAGGCTTTTCTAATTTTGTTTTGATCTTTTTTCTGATTTATCCCTTGCCAAAGAAGTATTCAGGTATTTGTCCTCAATCTCATTAATTCTGTCTTCCATTGCATCAATTCTTCTCCTTTGCCCTTCCAATGTGTTATCTATTTCTGACAATTTAGTATTAATCTTTTGGATTTCTGTGTGTAGATTTGTATCACTTCTAATTTTTCATTTATTTTGTCATTTTGTTCTTTTATTGTCTTTTGAAATTGCTCTAGGCTTTTCTCTGTGTTTTCCTTGGTCTGTCTCTCAATTTGTTGAAGATACCTAAATATAATTCTTTTGAATTCCTTATCAGGGTGTTCCAATGCTGCATGTTCCTCAGGAATGTGTTTTGGTTCTGTGTCCTGGTCCCTTGTTTCTCCTGCTTTATCTTGCTTCTTTGTGTGGACTGTGATGCTCTCCTGTCTCTGAGGCATTGTGACATTTTTGTGTTTATATTTAATTGGTGATTGTGTGTTGGAGTTACTTGCCCACGATTTTCACTTTCTTTGTTTTGTTTGTATGTTATCTATGCAAGCAGGGTACTGTGCTATGTTCCTCTATTTGCTAGTGGGCAGCACTTGTACACTCACCATCTGTCTCCTGTTGTCAGCCTCTCATATGTCCCTGCCGACCTTGGCAAACAGAGCCTATTCCTAGGTCCCTGGAATCCGAATGAGGATATTATCACTTTAAAATCCAAAATGGCTGCATCCTCTGTCACTTTAAATATCCAAAATGGCCACTGCTTGTAAACATTCAAAATGGCTGTGCCCTCAGTCACTTTAAATATCCAAAATGGCTACCACTTTTAAACAATCAAAATGGCTGCACCCTCTGGACAGTGGAAAGTCAACAGCTCAGGTTGTCTCCCACCTTGCTGTTTCCCTTCCTATTCATAGGCTACCAGTGCAATCGTCCCTGAAGCCCTTCTTGACCAGGGCTGATCTTTTTTAAGTCAATTCTCAGGTCCTAACACCACTTGGAACTATTCAAGCTGTTGGTCCCATCACAGTAGCTGACAGTCCACAGCTCTGACCATCTCTGTACTCACTGCTTTCATTCAGGTTTTTCCACTAGTTGGGGCCTAATCCACTTCTGTATAGTTCCTTTCAAAGCTCAGGGCTCCAGGATTATCTTCTGTATCTCTGTCAATTGGTTTTTCTTTTCTTTATTGAAGAGGGT
>NW_006921658.1:3656855-3658760 GCF_000298275.1 Orycteropus afer afer
ATTTGAGTGGTGCCAAATCAGCAAATGGATGTCTCGAAAGCTTTACCTTTTCCATATGAGTAAGGCTGGGTTTACTCTGATAATGAAGCTCTTTCCCAGTCCTATTTTGAGAGCCTTCTAACCTAACCAGACTATTTATAAAGTTCCGCGGTAATGTATCAGACAGTGTTTCTTTGCTATTCATAAGGTTCTCCCTGGACAATTCTTAGAGAAGTGTATGGACTCCTCCTTCTTCCTAGTCTGTCTCAGTCTGTAAGCTGGGCTGATACCTGTGCCCCATGTGCATCCCGCTGGGTTTGAGACGCCAGTGGTTCAGCCTCTAAAGTCACATCAACACATCACCATGGTAGAACAAACCAACAGACAAGTTTGTCTCCCTGTTGGAAACCTCTCCTACCACCCTTACCTGGGTCCCTGCAGCTGATATCTCTTATGTATCATATGCCATTCCATACATATGAGAAAATTGATTTCATTTTACTAAATAGTAGACTAAATATTTAAGTGGTCATGAATTAAAGGAGATCCATATTTGTACCCATTCCAAAGAAAAGAGACCCAACAAAATGTAGAAATTATTGAACAATATCATATACAAGTAAAATCTTGCTGAAGATAATTCAAAGATGGTTGCAGTAGTGTATTGACAGGGAACTTCCACAAGTGCAAGCTGAATTCAGAACAGGACATGGAATGGGGGATATCATTGCTGATGTCAGGTGGATCTTGGCTCAACGCAAAGAATACCAGAAAGAAGTTTACTTGTGTTTTATTGACCATGCAAAAGCATTTGACCATGTAGGTCATAACAAATTATAGATAACTTTGCAAAGAAATGGAATTCCAGAATACTTATCTGTGCTCATTAGGAACCTGTACATAGACTAGGAGGGTGTCATTAGACAGAACAAGGGGATATTGCATGGTTTAAAATCAGGAAGGGTGTACATCAGGGTTGTATCCTTTCACCATACTTATTCAATCTGTATGATGAGCAAATAATCCAAGAAGCTGTACTATATGAAGAAGAAGGCAGCATCAGGATTGGAGGAAGACTCATTATCAATCTGTGTTATGCAGACAACACAACTTTGCTTGCTGAGAGTGAAGATGACTTGAAGCACTTACTGATGAAAATTAAAGAATACAGTCTTCAGAATGGATTGCAACTTAAGATAAAGAAAATGAAAATCCTCACAACTGGAGCAATAAGCAGCATTGCAATAAATGGAGAAAAGATTTAAGTTGTCAAAGATTTCATATTACTTGGTTCCACAATCAAGACCAATGGAAACAGCAGTCAAGAAAACGTGTCATTCTGCACTTGGAAAAACTACAGCAAAAGATTTCTTTAAAGTGCTGCAGAGCAAAGATGCTTCCTTGAGGACTTAGGTGCCCCTAATCCAAGCAATGGTATTATCAGTTGTCTCATATGCATGTGAAAGCTGGACAGTAAGTAAGGGAGACTGAAGAAGAATTGATGCTTTTGAGTTGTGGTGTTGGCAAAGAATACTGAAAGTACTGTGGACTGCTTTTGAAGAACGAACAAATTTGTCTTGGAAGAAGTGCAGCCAGAATGCTCCTTGGAAGTGAGTCTCACCTACCATGGTCATGTTGTCAGAAGGGACCATTCCCTGGCGAAAGATACTGTGCTTGGTAAAGTGGAGGGTAAGAAAAAAAGGGAAATACCTTCAACAAGATGGATTGACACAGTAGCTGCAATGATGGGCTCAAGTATACCAAGGATTTTGAGGACTGTGCAGGACAGGGAAGTGTTTCATTCTGTTGTACATTTGTTGTTGGTGTTATGTGCTGTCAAGTCAGACCCGACTCATAGCGACCCCTCCTTGGGTTTCCGAGGCAGTATCACTATGGAAGTAGATTGCCCCATCTTCCTTCCGAGGA
>NW_006921658.1:3658860-3665710 GCF_000298275.1 Orycteropus afer afer
TTTTTTTTTTTTTTAATGATATTGAGTTTTGTTCCATATTGTTCTCCCACTCTATCCAGGATCTCCTTATTGATGGTTTCCTCAGACTAAAAATCATATGATTGGAAAATTTTTCTGTTTGTCATTCTCTCAAGGTTTAAAGTGGAAGCATTTGATTGATGACACAGATCATATGCCCATGTCCTGGCTGCCATAAGGCTGAAAATTGATTGATAATAAATGCCTACTATGTACTAGGCATAGCTCATTGCTTTTGTAGGGCTTACATTCTATTTGGGAGCAATTCACTGTAAGCAGATGTACATAAATGTCTCAAAACCAAACTCACTGCCGTTGAGCTGAATCTGACTCATAGTGACCCCTCCTTGGGTTTCCGAGGTGGTATCATTATGGAAGGAGATTGCCCAGTCTTCCTTCTGAGGAGTGGGTGGTTGGTTTTTAACTTGTCAGAGTGGCACTAGGTAACCAGAACAGAATGTTGTTGTTGTTGTTATGTGCCGTTGAGTCCGGCCTGACTCATAGCCACCCCTCCTTGGGTTTCCGAGGTAGTATCACTACAGAAGTAGATTGCCCCATCTTCGTTCTGAGGAAGTTGGGTTTGAACCACCAGCCTTCTGATTAGCAGTCAAGTGCCTTAGGCACTATGCTACCAGAGTTCCCCAGAACAGAATACTACCACATAAACAGATCTTCATCTTTTTTTGAACACCTATAATTTAGAGAACAATTCTCTAATGTTCTATTGATTTTCTTGCCTAGCTTGGAAGATAGCAACTTGAGTATCAGGCCCTTATGAGGATCTCATGCTTTGAAGTTATCTACAGTATTCACAAAATGCTCAGCAAATAGTTCTAAACTGTTATTGTTTGAGTGTAGTAGGTATGCATTCAGGGTCCTTCATTCATTGAACTTCAGACCTACCTGCTTCTGGCATGAAAAATTGTACAATTACAGTAGCACTGTAATTATTTTATAAATGCTAACTGTTATGGATTGAATTGTGTCTGCCAAATATAGGTGTTATAAATACTAACCCCTTTACCTATGGATAAAAAACCCTGGTGATGAGTGGTTAAGCACTTGACTACTAACTGAAAGGGTGGTAAGTTGAATCTATCAGTCTATCCATGGAGAAAAAGATGTGATAATCTCTTTTCATAAAGATTATAGCATTAGAAACCCTATGGGGCAATTCTACTCTGTTCATTAGAATTGCTATGAGTCAGAATCAACTTAACAGCTTCTGTAAGGGAGACAACGATGACAACATACTTGTGAAGGTAATCTCATTTGGGGATAGGGTTTTCTTTGTTATATGAATGAAGGAATATCAGAGTAAGAAGTGTCTTAATTAAGTCAATCACCTTTTTTTTTAAACTTTTTATTGTGATTTGGGTGAAAGTTTACAGAGAAAATCAGGTTTCCAGTCAACATTTCATACATATTTTGTTTCTTGACATTGATTGCAATCCCCACAATATAACAACTCTCTTGCCTCTTCCTCCCTGTGTTTGCTGTTTCCATTTGTCCTTCTTTCTTACTTCTGAGATTTATCCTTGGGCAAATGCTGGCCTTTGGATCTTGTATGGATTGTTTTAAGGAGTCCTTGGTGTAATTGTTCACTTCATAAGCCTGTTTATTGTTTGGCTGAAAGTTGAATCATGGGGTGAATTCAGTTCTAGGCTTGAAAGGTTACTAAGGGCCATGGTCTTGGAGGTTCCACTAGCCTCTGTCAGACCTATAAGCCTGGTCTTTTTTTCTGATTTTGAGTTTTGTTCCACATTTTCCTCCCACTCTATCCAGGACCTTCTATTGTGACTTCTTTCAAAGCAATCAGCAGTGGTAGCCATGTACCATCTGGTTATTCTGGTCTCAGGGTTATAGAGGCTGGGTTTTTGTGGCCCATCAGTAGTTGGGACTAATTTTTTCCTTGTGTCTTTGATTTTCTTCACTCTTCTTTGCTTCGGACAGGAAGAGGCCAATAGTTGTACCTTAGATGGCTGCTGGGAAGTTTTTAAGACCTTAGTCACTACTTAGGATGTAGAACATTGTCTTTGTGGACTGTTATACCAATTGACCCTGATATCCTGTGAAACTATGGTCCTGAGGCCCCAGTTCTAGTGACTTATTCCCTCAATATGTTTGGTTATGGCCAAAAAGTTTTAATAAGTCAACACCATGTATGCTCTACTATATTCATGTATGTATTTGCAGCACATATAAATACACAGGTAGAAATATCCTATTTCAAACTTACATATATTTGTGGATGTAGTCTCATTCACCTTCTCACATCTGTTCAGCTTGCAGATCTGTGTATGTATCCATTCGAAGATTATTGTTATTACAGTTATTGCAGGATTATATATGTAATAATATTTATGTTTGTTGCTTTTAATTCTTGTGTTTCTCTTGGTGTCTTCCTTTGCTTTGATCATTTTGTGCTGACCTCTTTATTGCACAATGCTTTTCCCTTCACTCAAGTCAATACCAAGTTAATACTCTACCCTCTAGCTAGTATTTTCCTTCCCTTCCCCTCCCCACCTTATAACCTTCAAAAAATGTATCTTTCTGAAATATAAAAAGAGCACATTAGGCCCAGAGAAGTGAGCACAAATGGTGGATAGATACCACTTGGCGCTCTCCAAGGAATGCCCGGAAGAACTCTTGTTAAATTGAGACAAGGATTTTCCCTCAGAATGGCCAGAGGGAGACTTCTAGAGATGACAGCCTGAATTCAGACTTTTGCTCTTCTAAACTATGAGAAAATAAATTTTTGTTTGTTAAAACCATCCACTTGTGGTACTTTGTTACAGCAGTACTAAGAAACTAAAGCAGCAAGCTTTCAATAGAGCGTAGAGTCCTTGAGAACAAAAAGAGTCTCTTATTTATCCTTGAATCCACGTCTCATATTAATAGTGTTTGTCATATTTAACTTTATTTGAATATTCTTGTCCATGATGTGCTTTCTCTACATTCCAGAGCCATTGTAAGTTCTGACAGGGTACTTCATCAGCAGTTGATTTTGAGGCAATGGACTCTGGTCTACTGTTCTCTGCTCAGGGTTCACTGTACCTACCAAATCCTGAGGAGTCAGTGGTATTTTCTGAACAAAAAATAAAGACAGACAGGAGCACTGCAATGATTTCCTCTTTTCTTGGCTATAAATATTACTAAATAGCCACCAAACGGAAGGTTTACTTAGAGTGGGGAATATGTTTTTCTCTCCATTGACAATTTGATTTTGTAATTAAGAAATGAATTCTGAGAATTTTGCTCAGTGATACCAAATTTCAATATGGCCATTCATAATTGATACTATACTTTAATCTGAAAGAAGCCATTTAGGAGTTAGGTATGGAATGCTTTCCATTTAAGGGCTCTCCTCCATAAAGATTTAAAGGATTAAGATTTAAAGATTTAAAACTCCTAGCTAAGTTAAGCATGAGTCATGCTCTGAAATGTTTCCCATTAGGGGAAAAATAAATAAATAAATAGATCTTATAGGACTTGAGCTTTTCTTCTAGGTTACTTTTTAAGCTTTCAAAAGCCACTAAGACTCCATTTTATTTTTTGATGTGTAACTTTGTGCTAATGAACTTAAAAAAATATATCCACACTGTTACAAGTGGCTATTATGCACTAAAATGTCACTTTTAAAAAAAGAAAAATGGAAAATATTTCACCCTCTGATCTTACTAGTCTTAAATAGTAAAATAAGTATTAGGTATTAATGGGAAAAAAAAAATGCTTAAACCAAAAAAAACAGCTCTGATAAAACCATAAGAAATAGAAAAAGAAAAGTTGGTAACTTCATTTCAAAGAAATTCTCTCCCTAAACTGCCCATGCTTTTTAACCCTATCAGTCAATTAGGAGCTTCTCTGAAGTCAGAGCTTAAGAAAATGCAATTGAATTGGATTGGCTTTTTTAATAACTCTAGTATTAAGACTTCTACACAAATAGAAGGAGCTCTGGTAGCACAGTGACTAAGGCACTTGACTGCTAACCAGAAGGCTGGAGGTTCAAACCCACCAGCCACTCCTCGGAAGGAAGCTTGGGCAATCTACTTCCGTAGTGATACTGCCTTGGAAACCCAAGGAGGGATCGCTATGAGTCAGGTCCAACTCAATGGTACATAACAACAACAACAACAACACAATTAGAAATTGACTAGTCAATTTAGTATGGCCATCAGGTTCTTGTAGGCAGTGATGGTTTAATGGTAGATTTCTTTTCTTCCACGTGGGAAGTCAGTGTTGCATTCAGGCAAATGTACCTCATATATAGGTGTCTGTCAGTAGAGGCTTGAGTGTTGTTATGATGCTGAAAAAGTTTCAGTGGAGCTTTTACACTAAGACAGGTTAGGAAGAACCTACTTCCAAAAATAAGCTAATGAAAACCCTATGAATTCCTATGGATCAGAATAGTCTGATCTACAACTGATTATGGGGATGGCCTAGGACCCATTTCACTTCATGGTGTATGCAGTCATTGTGAATCAAGGGCACACTTGAAGACAGCTAATGATGACAACAACAATTAGGTTCTTAACTGATTTCTCTAAATTTGTCTATTTTTAACTGGAGATTTGTTCTCATGGTATACAAAACCCTACAAAATGTAAGTGGAGTTCTAGAAGATGTGAATGAAAATTTAAATTTGATTAAAAAATATACTTTAAATTTTGTTTCCATGTTTTTTCTCCCCTGATTTCTTAAAAATAACTGGCATACAGATTAATGTAACTTTGCATTAGGGAAGGCTTTTCTGTCTTTTGGAAATGTATATTTTCCAATGTTTTCATATTTAATCCTTTCATAGCATGCAGTTTATCTTTAACTTTGCTTGTAAGAACTCACTTATATTTTTCTTAAGATACTGAGACTTACCAGATCATAAAGATTCATAGAAAGCTGTTTGTCAGCTTTTAAAGTGCTGGCTTTGATTTTGGGAACTCTGTTTTTTTTCCATTTCTCATTAACAGACTGATAAGGCAGATATATTGTGATAACTGTGGTGGGAACTGTTTATTTTTTATTTTTTGAAATAGTTTAAAATTTGCATCAGTAATTTCTTAAAAAAATGTAATTACCTTAGCACCATCTTGTGGGTCAATTATATATCAGTAGGGATCAAACCTATTACAAGAAATAAGCAATGTAACTTTCTCTGTCATTGATAGGATGATCATCTTCAGATGCTTTCGATGAAATAGAAAAGTTATTATTGTATTGTGCTGTATTACAAAAAGTTTAAATATTTACTAGTTATTTTTAGGAAACAATTAAAAAGTCAATCTGATAAATCTGAAATTATTGTAATAAATAATTCAAACCAAGATCAGCCAGTAGAAACAGATGTTGCTTCAGGAAGAACTTGAAAATTTTCCACTCTTAAATGAACATAAACCGTCTGCCTGGAGCTGTGCAACTATAGGGACTTATGTGCATGCCTGTAAATCTATGTGGTTACTTTTTTTTGTGGTCTAGAGTCACATTCTTTTGATTTGATGCTTCTCAAGGTATGGGAAGCAGAGGCTAACTCAAAACACAAGAGAACAAGTTCTGGTTATTCTCAGTTTGTATTGCTATCTGTCCTTTTCCTGTGGTTACTTCCTGCTTCTCTGCTTTGCATGTGAGAATGTATATTCCAGTAAGAGGACAAAAGACATTTTAGCAAGCTTTTATTTATACCTAAACCTAAGTTTAATTCTCTAAATAACTGAATAGGTGTATAATCCCATGGATTTATTGAGGTAGTGAGTTGATTCTAGATGGATTACGACATTTCTTTTGAGTTTTTTCAAATGATTAGCAACACTTCTGTGGACAACTGTGCTTGAGATGTAACAACTGGCTTAGATGATGAATCTGAAGCAAAAGGAAAGAAATATGCAGAAAAAGAAAGGAAGACCAAAAAGGAAAGGAATGTTTATACCAGCTTTATTTGTAATAGTCAATAATTGGAAACAACCCAGATGTTCTTCAACAGGCATGTCATATTACTAACCAATGAAAAGGAACAAACAATTTAAATGAATCTCCAGAGAATTATCCTGAGCAAGTTGACCATGCCATTCCATTAAAAAGTACCAAACCAAACTCATTGCCATCAAGTTGGATCTAACTCATAGCGACCCCTCCTTGGATTTATGAGGAGGTATCACTACAGAAGTAGATGGTCCAAACTTTCTTCTGAGGAATGCTGGTGGATTTGAACCACCAGTCTTCTGGTTAATAGTCAAATGCCTTAGGCGCTATGCCACCAGAGCTCCTATGCCATTGCATGTTTTGTTGTTGTTAGGTGCCGTCAAGTCATTTCTGACTCATAGCGACCCCATGCACAGCAGAACGAAACACTGCCCGATCCCGTGCCAGCTCCATGATCCCTGCTATACTCGACTCCATCATCGCAGCCACCCTGTCAATCCATCTTGTTGAAGGCCTTCACCTCTTTCGTCGACCCTCCACCCTATCAAGCATGACATCCTTTTCCAGGGAATGGTCCCTTCTGACAACATGACCCAAGTAGGTGAGTCGAAGTCTGGCCATTCTGGCTTCCAAGGAGCACTTCGGGTTCATTTCCTAAAGGATAGATCTGTTAGTTCTTTCAGCACTCCATGGTACTTTCAGCATTCTTCGCCAGCACCACAACTCAAAAGCGTCAACTCTTCTTTGGTCTTCCTTATTCATTGTCAAGCTCTAGCATGCATATGAGGCGATTGGAAATATCATGGCTTGTGTCAGGCACACCTTAGTCTTCAAGGAGACATCCTTGCTCCTCAGCACTTGAAACAGTTCCTTCACGGTTGACCTTCCCAGTGCTACACATTATCTAATGTCCTGACTG
>NW_006921658.1:3671022-3673888 GCF_000298275.1 Orycteropus afer afer
CTGGCATAAATTTCTTGACAAATGTTGTTTGTTGTAATGCATGATTTTTGGAAAGGCTGTGCCCTCGGGAGTGACTATTTTATTCTGAGCAGTTTTTTCTTGTGCTTCATATTTCATCAATAATAGTATTCCTGGGATTCAGATTAGAAGAAAGAATATATGTATATATATTTAGATATTTCTGTTCTATATGCTTTAGAAGACTTGTGAAAATTAAATGAGTTTGTATATAAAGTGCTTGGAAGAGTACATGGCACATAGTAAGAGTTATATGTTTTGATTTTTATTATTACTATATTTGCTATCATTACTACTATTGCTTAGCTCAACTTTTTGAGAATATTCCTCAAGGCTAACTCTAAATGTCAATATTTTTACTCATTGTTAATCACATCATTTTAACCTCAAATGGCTATCAAAAAATAATTTGAGTTTGAATTTTGTTCTAACATAGAAAGTTACTTAAAATATTTTAATTATGATATATAACATGTATATTATAGTATACAACACAAAAATGCAGTTTAATGATTTATTATAAAGGGAACACAAATGTAACACATTCAGGTCAAGAAATACTACATTGTCAACTCCCTAGAAGTCCCTTTCCATGCCCCTTCCCTGTCATTACCCCCTCTATCCCTCTTAAAATTAATCAACAATGTGACTAATATTGTAACCATTTCCTTGGTTTTCTTTATAGACATTCACAAACTGTTGTCATTGATAGTTGCATCATCTCCTGTCCTGTGCCATCTTTATGAATGTTTGAATCCATTGTTGCAGCTATTATGTCAGTCCATCTCATTGAGGGTTTCCCTCATTTTTGCTGACCACCTATGAAACCAAAGAGTATGTCCTTTCTAGTGATGGGTCTCTTTCCTGATGATGTGTCCGAAGTAAACAAGCCAAAGTTTCACTGTCCTTGCTTCTAAGGAGCCTTCTGGTTGTATTTCTTCTAAGATTGATTTGGTGGCACAGTGCCTAAGGTATTTAACTGCTAACCAGAAGCCTGGCAGTTCAAACCCACCAGCCACTCTTTGGAAGGAAGATTGGTCAATCTACTTCTGTACAGATACCACCACGGAAACTCAAGGAGGGGTCACTTACAAGTCAGAACCAACTCGATGACAGTGAAAGATTGATTTACTTGGTTACTATTCTTTTACATTTTGACTTTCTGTATCCTTTTGCTTTAGGTATATCTCAGCATATAATGTGTGTGTGCTTTTTAAATTCCATCTGACAATCTCTTTTAACTGGAGCATTTAGTGTATTTTATATTTAATGTAAAATACTTGCATTTAAATTTAGATATGCTGTGCAATCACTAACCAAAAGAAAGTGATTCTCCCTCTACACTGTACCACCCCTTCGCCTTCTTCCCTGTTCTACCCCTTTCCTGTCAGTTCTACGAGATGATCAGAAGCATCTTGATCAGTTGGCTCAGCTTCTTGGGCTCTTCTGGGGGGTAAGTAATTTCAAATGTTATACTCATGTCCTTAGCCCCCATCTTCCTCAGATCCTGGCCTGGTAATTCTTCACTATTGTTGATCTTCTAGTGCCTTGGGAAGCTTGATTTAAAGCAAAACAAAACAAAACATTTTGCTCACCTTTTCTAGGTGAGCATTGGTCCAAATTATTGAATTCCTGCAATCATGTTTTAAGAAGATTTCTATAGTATGTGCTTAATTTAATAATAGAAATTACCTCAATGTTAAAGTCAAAATGATATAAAATTTAAATTGTTTTTGAGAGGTTAGGTAATTACTAATAATAAATTGCAGCTTTGTTTTGTGATGATCTGTTGAAATCTTGGTGTTGTAGTTGTTTATATGTGCCATCAAGTTGATTCTGACTCGTAGTGATCCTATAGGACAGAGTAGAACTGCTCCATAGGGTTTGTGAGTTTGTAACCTTTATGGACAGACTGAAACACCTTTTTCCTGTGGAGCAGTTGGTAGGTTTGAACTGCCAACCTTTCAGTTAGCAGCCTAATGCTTAACCACTGTGCCACCAGGGTGTCTGTTAAAGATCTGAGATATAGGTCAGCAATACATTTTAACTTTATAATATCATGTCAGAAATTGAAACCAGTTATAACTCAATCTCAGCAACCTAGGAATATTTGAGGTGCATTGTATCTGTTCTCAAGATACAACAAACTAAACCCTTATAAATAAAATGTATACTATAACCTCACATGTTTCACTCTGTGAATTATCACAAGTAGTTCTTTTATGAAAAGCAGTTCTTTAATTCAAAGTTTCTTCTGCCTTTCTTTTAAAATTTTAAAATTCTTTAAAAATATATATATGAAGTGATGATTACATGAAACACTTACTGATGAAGATTAAAGAATACAGTCTGCAGTATGGATTACACCTCAACATGTAGGAAATAAAAGTCCTCACAACTGGACCAATAAGAAGCATCATAGTAAATGGAGAAAAGATTGAAATTATCAAAGATTTCATATTACTTGGTTCCACAATCAACAGCAATGGAAGACAAAACCAAAACCAAAACCAAACTCACTGTTGTTGAGTCAGATCTGACTCATAGCAACCCTTCCTTGAGTTTCCGAGGGGCTATCACTGTGGAAGTAGATTGCCCAACATCGTTCCAAGGAGTGGCTGGTGGGTTTGAACTACCAGCCTTCTGGTTAGCAGTCATATGTCTTAGGCACTACACCACCAGAGCTCCCTACTGGAAGCAGCAATCAAAAAATCAGAGGACATATTGCACCCGGCAAATCTACTGTAAAAGACCTCTTTAAAGTCCTGAGGAGCAAAGATATCTCTTTCAAGACTAAGGTGTAATTAACCCAAATCATGGTATTTTCAATCACCTCATATGCATGTGA
>NW_006921658.1:3674713-3675295 GCF_000298275.1 Orycteropus afer afer
GCCTTTGCATAGTCAATAAAACACAAGTAAACATCTTTCTGATATTCTTTGCCTTGAGCCAAGATCCATCTGACAACAGCTATGATATCCCTTGTACCACATCCTCTTCTGAATCCAGTTTGCACCTCTGAAAGTTCTCTGTCAATATAATGCTGCAAATATTTTTGAATTATCTTCAGTAAGATCTTCCTTGCATGTGATTTTAATGATACTGTTCTATAATTTCCACATTCTTTGGGATCACCTTTCTTTGGAATGGGATCTCTTCCAGTCAGTTGGCCAGGTAGCTGTCTTCCAAATCTCTTGGCATAACCAAGTGAGTGCCTCCAATGGGGCATTTGTTTGTTGAAATATCTCAATGGGTATTCTGTCAATTCCCGGAGCCTTGTTGTTGGACAATTCTTTCATTGAAGCTTCGAATTCCTCCTTCAGTACCATTGGTTCTAGATCATATGCCACATCCTGAAATGGATGAAGATAGACCAGTTCTTTTTGGTACAGTGACTCTGTATTCCTGCCATCTTCTCTTGATGTTTCCTGCATCATTCAATATTTTGCTCATAGAATCTCTCAATATTGCAA
>NW_006921658.1:3675395-3680189 GCF_000298275.1 Orycteropus afer afer
AGCTGGACAATGAATAAAGAAGACTGAAGAAGAGTTGGTGATTTTTGAGTTGTGGTGTTGGTGAAGAATACTGAAAGTACCTTTGACTGACAGAAGAATTAACAAATCTGTCCTGGAGGAAGCACAGCTTGAATGCTCTTTTGAAGTGAGAATGGCCAGAATTAGTCTCACCTACTTTGGCCATAAGGTTTTCACTGGCCAATTCTTTGAGAAGTGGATGGCCCCTTCCTTCTTCTGAGTCTGTCTTAGTCTGGAACCTCCACTGAAATCTGTCCACCATGGGTGACCCTGCTGGTATTGGAAATAGCTGTGGCATAGCTTCTAGCCTCACAGCAACACACAAGCCACCACAATACTACAAACTGACAGATGAGTGGTGGAAAAAGTGCAGCCGAAATGCTCCTTGGAAGAGAGAATGGCCAGATTTCGTCTCACTTACTTTGGTCATGTTGCCAGACGGGACCATTCCCTGGAGAAGGATATCATGCTTGGTAAAGTGGAGGGTCAATGAAAAGGGGGAGGATTAAATGAAATAGCAAGTGAAAATGTGTCCTAGATATTAACTAAACTTTAAATTACCCTTTATTGTCCTTTTGGGATCTTGATAAGATAGTACACATATGCCAAATAGATTGCAAAATGCAAACTACATCATTCATCATTTTTCTTAGATTATTTCATTTAAATATATAAGTTTTACTTGGCAGTATCATGCCTGCTAAAATAACTGATAGCAATGAGAAAAACATAAGCACTTCCAAGATTAATTTTGTTCAGACTAGCACTTAGATCTCAGGTTCTGTAAAACCCAAATGGAATTTTATAACAGATATTTTTCTTTGTTGCTCACGGACAATGAGGAAACTAGTCACTAAACCAAAACAGTTATGCATAATACTGTTTTGTTTTTTGTCTTTTTAAAATCTCTTTGAAACTTGTATGACACAAATGGAAGGTATTTTAGATATATTATTTGTTGGGTAGTTTTTATATCCAAAGAGGTAAAGATTCTTTAGAGATTTACGAATTCTTAATTTTTATCACAACTCCATGATGTTGTCAGAAAAAAGTAATGTTCCTTGATGCAATGAAATTAGTCACTTAAAGCAGCAAATCTATTTATAAGATAAATTCTTATAAATATAGGTATGACTATATTGCTTGTTCTTTGTGTTGCATGTGTTCATGGGTACTTGGCTTTGTGAGTAAATGGGTACTTTCAGTTAGGATTATGAAGGTATGGAAAGAAAACCAGTGTCTGATAACCCTCTGTGATGCATCAGTGTAATTTTCACCATTGAAGTATATACATGGGTTGTTAGGTGCCATTGAGTCAGCTCTGACTCATAAAGACCCACAGAATGAAACATTCCCTGGTCAGGTGCCTTCCTCTCAATCCTTACTGTGCTTAAATTCATTATTGCAGCTACTATGTCAATTCTTCTTGTTGAAGGTCTTTCCCTTTTTCACTGACCCTCTACTTTACCAAACATGATATCCTTCTTAGGTACTGATCTCTTCTGAAAACATGACCAAAACAGATGAGATGAAGTCTGGCCATTCTTGCTTCTAAGGAGCATTCTGCTTCCAGGGGAGATTTGTTCATTATTCTGGCAGTCCATGGTATTTCATTAGTCTTCACCTACACCATCGTTCAAAGGCATCAAAGTCCAGTCTTCCTTAATTATTGCCCATATTTCATATGCATATGAGGTGATTGAAAATAGCATGGCTTGGGTTAGGTGTGTCTTAATCTTTAAAGTGACATATTTTGCTACTTAACATTTTAAAGAGATCTTTTGCAGCAGATTTGCCCAGTACAATACATCTGATTTCTTTTCTTTTCTTTTCTTTTTTAACATCTTATTTCTTGACTGCTGCTTCCATGGGTGTTGATTGTGGATTCAAGTAATATGAAATCTTTGACCTTCAATCTTTTCTCCATTTATTGTGATGTTACTTATTGGTCCATTTATGAGGATTTTTGTTTCTTTGTGTTGAGGAGTAATCCATACAGAAGACTGGTCTTTGATCTTCAGTAGTAAGTGCTTCAAGTTATCTTCACTTTCAGCAAGCAAGGTTGTGTCATTTGCATAGTGCAGGTTGTTAATGAGTCTTCCTCTAATCCTGATGCTGCATTTTTTTTCATATAGTCCAGCCTCTCCTATTTTTTTTTTTGGTATACAGATTGAATAAATGTGATGAAAGGATACAACCCTGTTACACAACCTTCCTGATTTTAAACCAAGCAGTATCTCGTTGTTCTGTTTGAATGACAGTCATTTAGTTTATGTACAGGTTCCTCATGAACACAATTAAGTATTCTGGAATTCCCATTCTTTGCAATGCTATCCATAATTTGTTATGACCCAAAGAGTTGAATGCTTTTGCATAGGAGACGAAACACAGGTAGACATCTTTCTGGTATTCATTGCTCTCAGCTAAGATCCATCTGACATCAGCCATGATGTCCCTCATTCCACAGCCTCTTCTGCATCCAGCTTAGATTTCTGGAACTTCCCTGTCAAAATATGGCAGCAGCCATTTTTAAATTATCTTCAGCAAAATTACATATATATATATATATGACTCTAGTGATATTGTTTGATAATTTCCACATTCTGTTGGATTATCTTTCTTTAGAATGAACACAAATATGGATATCTTCCAATCGGTTGGCCAGGTAGCTGCCTTCTAAATTTCTTGTCATAAACCAATAACAGAGCTGCATCTGTTAGTTGAAACATCTCAATGAGTATTCCATCAATTCCTGTATTTCACCAATTCCTTCAGTGCAGCTATTATTTCTTCCTTCAATGCCTTTGGTTCTTGATCATATGCTACCTCCTAAAATTGTTGGACACTGACCAATTCTTTTTTATACAATAGTTCTGTGTATTCCTTCCATCTTCTTTTGATGCTTCCTGCATCATTCAATATTTTGTCCATAGAATCCTTCAATATTGCAATTCCAGGCTTGATTTTTTTTCTTCAATTCTTTCAGATTGAGACATGGAAAGGATATTCTTACCTTTTGTTTTTCTAATTCGAGGTCTTTGCACATTTCATTATAATAGTTTACTTTGTCTTCTTGAGCCATCCTTTAAAATCTGTTTAGCTCTTTTATTTAATAATTTCTTCCATTTGTTTTAGCCACTTTCCTTTCAAGAAAAAGTTTGAGTTTCTTCTGACATCCATTCTGTTTTCTTCTTTTCCTATCTTTTTAATAACCTCTTGTTGTCTTCATGCATGATGATCTTGATGTCATCCCACAACTCATCTGACTTTCAGTCATAAGTGTTCAACATCAAATTTATTCTTCAGAAGTTCTTTAATTCAAGTGGGATATACTCGAGGTCATATTTTGGTTCTCGTATACCAGTTTTAATTTTCTTCAGCTTCAAATTGAACTTGCAGATGAGTGATTGATGGTCTGTTCTACAGTCAGATCCTGGCCTGGTTCTGACTGAAGATATTGAGCTTATCCTTTGCTTCTTTCCACAGGTGTAGTCAATTTGAATTCTGTGTATTCCATTTGGTGAGGTCCACTTGTACAGTTGCCATTTATGTTGTTGAAAAAGGTATTTTCAGTGCATAATTCGTTAGTCTTGTAAAATTCTATCATGCCATCTCCAGTGTCATTTCTATCACCAAGGCCATGTTTTCCAATAACCAATACCCCTTGTTTCCAGCTTTCACATTCCAATCACCAGTAGTTGTCAGTACATCTTCATTGTATATTTGGTCAATTTCAGAATACAGAAGTTGGTAAAAATCTTCAATTTCTTCATCTTTGGCTTTAGTGGTTGCTGCATAAATTTGAATAGTTGTTGTTGTTGTTATGTGCCATTGGGTTGGACCAGACTCATAGCAACCCCTCCTTGGGTTGCCAAGGTAGTATCACTATGGAAGTAGACTGCCCAACCTTCCTTCCGAGGAGTGGCTAGTGGGTTTGAACCGCCAGCCTTCTGGTTAGCAGTCAAGTGCCTTAGGCACTATGCTACCAGAGCTCCAAGTCTTCCTTGTAAGAATATGGAGATTATCCTATCACTGACAGCAATGTACTTCAGGATAGATCTTGAAATGTTCTTGATGATGAATGTGATGCCATTCTTCTTCAATTTGTCATTCCCAGAATAGTAGACCATGTGAAGGTCCAATTCAAAATGTCCAATGCCAATCCATTTCAGCTCACTAATGCCTAGGATACAGATCTTTATGTGTTTCATTTCATATTTGACAACTCCTAGTGTTCCTAGATTCATATTCCTAGATTAATCAAAATCCCATATTCTGATTATTAATGAATGTTTACAGCTGTTTCTTCCAAATTTTAAACTGTGCCCCATCAGCAAATGAAAGTCCCCAATGTTTTACTCTGACAACATCATTAAAGTCTACTCTACTTTCAGACACACAGACCAGTGGAACAGAACTGAGAGCCCAGAAATAGATGCATCCACCTATGGTCAGCTAACCTTTGACAAAGTCCTTAAATCCATTAAAAAGGGAAGAGATAATCTCTTTAAGATATGGTGCTAGCAAAACTGGATATCCATCCCGAAAAAATGAAATAATATCTGTACCTTACACCCTATACAAAACCTAACTCCAGATGGATTTAAGACTTAAATGCAAAACTGAAAGCTATAAAATTAATCAAAGAAAAAATAGGGGTAAATTTAGGGGTCCTAATTTATGGCATGGGAGCTCTGGTAGCATAGTGGCTAAAGCACTTGACTGATAACCAGAAGGCTGGCGGTTCAAACCCACCAGCCACTCCTCGGAAGGAAG
>NW_006921658.1:3680289-3681133 GCF_000298275.1 Orycteropus afer afer
GCCCCATCTTCCTTCCGAGGAGTGGCTGGTGGATTTGAACCGCCAGCCTTCTGGTTAGCAGTCAAGTGCCTTAGGCACTATGCTAGTACATAGGGTGGCTATAAATCAAAGCCAGCTTGATGGCACCTAATAACAACAACAGATTAAAACACAATTCTCAGTGAATTTTTATCCTCAAAATTAAAAAAAATAATAATCAAATGGTTTTCTAGCAACTCAAAGATGCTGTTTGCTGTTGTTGTTAGGTATCATCTGGTTGGTACTGCATCATAGTGATCTTATGCACAACAGAGTGAAGCATTGCTTGGTCTTGTGTGCCATCCTCACAGTCATTGCTTTGTTTGAGCCTATTGTTGCAGTCACTGTGTCAGTCCATCTCCTTGAAGGTCTTCCTGATTTTTGCTGATGCTCTACTTTACCAAGCATGACATCCTTCTCCAGGGACTTGTCCTCCCTGATTAACATGTTGAAAGTAAGCCAGGTGAAGTCTCACTGTCTTTGCTTCTAAGGAGCTTTCTGGCTGTATTTCTTCTAGGACAGATATGTTTGTTCTTCTGGCAGTCCATAGTATATTCAATATTCTTCACCAACACTGTAATTTGGATGCATTAATTCTTCTTCAGTCTTCCTTTTTCATTGTCCAGCTTTCTCATGTATATGAAGCAACTGAAACTTCCATGGCTTGGATCAGGCCCTGTAATATTTGGACATTTTTTGATTCCATAGATGGTCAAACACATCCTTCCAAATGTAGAGTATTTAATGGCTGTTTCTTATTACTGACATACAAGGTCAACTTAATCTCCTTTGGGATATTGTGGTTGTTGTTATTTGCCATTGAATC
>NW_006921658.1:3689683-3691625 GCF_000298275.1 Orycteropus afer afer
TTCCGTAGTGATACTGCCTCGGAAACCCAAGGAGGGGTCGCTATGAGTCGGGGCCGACTCGACGGCACATAACAACAAACAACAACAATTTATGGCATAAATAGACTATCAAGCATAACCCAAGATGTACCAACAGCGAAGATTGGGACCTTCTAAAAATTAAATTCTTATGTGCATCAAAAGGCTTCTCCAAAAGAGTAAAAAGAGAATTTACAGATTGTAAAAAAAAAATATTCAGCAACAATGTACCTGAAAAAGGACTTATCTCTAAAATTTATAGAAAACTCCAACACCTCAACATCAAAATGACTAAATTAAAAAATGGACAAAAGACATGTACAATTTACCAAAGAAGATATTCAGGCAGCTAACAAACACATGAAGAAATGTTTGTGATCATTAAGCAT
Organism: Orycteropus afer afer; assembly: GCF_000298275.1. NCBI lineage: Eukaryota > Metazoa > Chordata > Mammalia > Tubulidentata > Orycteropodidae > Orycteropus > Orycteropus afer. The sequence goes on from NW_006921658.1 coordinate 3,690,091, forward strand.
TAGAAAAATGCAAATCAAAACAACCATGAGACATCATCTCACCTCAGCACTAATAGAAAATTTCGACCAGACAGAAAAAAACAAATGCTAATGGGGATGTAGAGAGACTGGGACTCTCATACTCTGCTGGTGGGATTGTGAAATGATACAACCACTTTGGAAACTGGTGTGGTGATACCTTAAAAAATTGGAAATAGGAATACCATTTGATCCAACAATCCCATTACTAGGTATATATCCTAAAGAAGTGAGAGCCAAGGCATGAATAGATACATGCACACCCATGTTCATCACAGGACTATTCACAATAGCAAAGAGATGGAAACAACCTAAGTGCTCATCAACAGTGGAATGGATAATCAAACTGTGGTGCATATACATGATGGAATACTATGCAACACTAAAAATAATAATATGTTGTTGTTGTTATGTGCCATCGAGTCAGACCCCTCCTTGGATTTCTGAGGCAGTATCACTACAGAAGTAGATTTCCCCATTTTCCTTCCGAGGAGTGGCTGGTGGGTTTGAACTGCCAGCCTTCTGGTTAGCAGTCAAGTGCCTTAGGCACATGCTACCAGAGCTCCTAAATAATATAGAATATGTGAAACACATCATAAAATGAATGAAGATGGAGGACATTATGCTGAATGAAATCAGTCAATCACAGGACAAATACTATATTAGTCCAGTATTGTAAAAAGTCAAGGAAAAGCTTATGTATGGAAGAACTTCTTTTGTTGGTTACCAGGGATGGGAGGAGAAGGGAGGAAAAATTGCCTGAAAGGTTAAAAAAAAAAATGTCTACTCTACTTTGAGGAGGCAGTCATATTTTGAGTGCCTTCCAAAGGAGATCCTTTTCTGGCACTGTACCAGACAGCATTTCATTGCTGTTCTTAAGGTTTCCAGTAATCATTTTCCTCAGAAGTGGATGGACCCCTACTTCTTCCCAGTTTGTCTTAGCATGGAAGCTCCATTGAAACCTATCCCACCATGGGTGACCCTGATGGTATTTGAAATACTGGTGGCATAGCTTGTAGCTTCACAGCAACATGCAAGCCCACACAGTATGTCAAAGTGACAGATAAGTGGTGGACATTGCAGTGAATTGCTTGATATGGCCCTTCTAGCCATTGTCCTCCATTTTGTGGTGTTTTGTAAATCCCATTATCCATGCCTGTTTGGGGTGGTGTGGTAGTTAAGGTCAGGTATCAACTTGGCTGGGCAGCTGGTAGTAGTCATTCCCTATAATGACTGGCAATCTCTCTGTGATGGGATTTAGGTTAATTCTGTTGGGACAACACAAGTGGAATGTATCTTGAGTCCTGCCTTGCTGGAGGGTATAATTAAAATCGCCACCCTTAGCTTCCCTGCGGGTTTTACCTACGAATCTCCTGGGAAGATTCACTTGCCTCTTGCTCCGGCTTTGATCCTTGGCTCATCGTCATCTCACCCCTGGATTTGGGACAGCAGCCGCCGCTGTCTGATCTGGCTGTCTGATCTGCTGATCGAGGTTCATCTAACCCCGAGAGTTGGGA
>NW_006921658.1:3691910-3694044 GCF_000298275.1 Orycteropus afer afer
ATATATATATATATATATATACACTCACACACACACACACATATCTCATATATATGAGCCCTGGTGTCTTAGTGCCTAAGGCATTTGACTGCTGACCAGAAGGCTGGAGGTTAAAACCCACTAGCCACTCCTCAGAAGGAAGATTGGACAATCTATTTCTGTAGTGACATCGCCTCAGAAACCCAAGGAGGGGTCTCTATGAGTTGGTTCCCACTTGGCGGCAGTGAGTATATATACATATACACATATGTACCAAAAACCCCATGGTCATCAAGTTGATTCTGACTTATAGTGACCCCAAAGGACAGAGTAGAATTACCCTAAAGGGTTTCCCAGCCTGTAAATATTCCAACTTGACGGCAAATAACAACAACAACAACAACAAAATATTTACCAAAGCAGACTGCCTCTTCTTTCTCCTGGGGAGTGGCTGGTGGGTTGGAACCACTGACCTTTTGTTTTTCAGCTGAATGCTTTAACCACTGTACCACCAGATCTCCATATATGTATATACTGTAATCTGTGCTGTAATCAAAGGGTTAATAGTGGTCACAGCTGTTCATTCAGAAAGCAGCCTTTATAATATCTGCCAGATTTCAATGCCCTAGAAACTGTGAGATTTCAAAATTTTTGCTGTTGTTAATTCCTCCTAGCCTTGTCATGGGAAAAACAAACAAACAAACAAACCAAAAAGCAAACAAAAAAAGTCTGGTTGTTGATACAATAGCAAAACTTTACTTCAGTGACTCTGTTGTTTGACAGTGAATCTATTGTTTGGCAGAAAAAGGGCTTTTGTCAGTAATAACTGGCTTAACATGCCAGTTTCAAGGTGCTGCAAAGCTAAACTGGCCATATACAGTTCCTTTCAGGGAAGGCTGTGGCTGTGTCTGCAGCTAAAATCTCTACATTAGCAGGTATGTTCCAGAGGTGCTCAAACATTAACCTTGTGATCTTACTCTGTGAGCTATGGTAATTTGTAATCATATCTTTTTCAGGAATTTGTTTCCCCAAAATGGGGAAAGGGTTATGTACTGCTGAACCCCAATCAGTCATTAAATTCCTTGTAATCAGAAGATGAAAAAGCCTGAAATGCTTTCTCTTAGAATTAGCCAAAATAATGAAAGTCTAATAGATAAAGTTTAGAGCTGTAATCTTTGCCTTTTGGGTGGCTCCACATAAAATGACATCATTTTGGCTCATGCTAGACTTAGTAATTCAATTCCCAATCTTGAATTTTTCAGATATTCCTTGTATACTCTCTATTTTTATAGGATGAAAGTTATTTTTTATGATGTATATTGCTTTTGCAGGTATTCCTGCCAGGCAATTCTTTGCCTTGCCATAAATTTAAAGGAACAATATAACAGTTTAGCACATTTAATAAACAGACTTTATATGGAAATAATTTTATGATTTGTAGCTAGTTAAAGTTTATCTTAAAAAGCTCTGTTTTAGGTTTGAAAAGCAAACGAATCATTAGATGATTTAAGAGCCCACAGTAATGATAATTTAAATAAAAACTCTAATGTAAACCTTCTGCTCCAATATTCATTCACTTTTCCTTCAAACTAAGAGGGAAGTCTGGACTATGTATTAGGGTAGTGTTTAATAAGACAGGGGAAAAAAAAAAAACTCTTTATAAAATTATTTTGCTTACATTTGTAAAAGTGATAGCTTAAGAAGATACTCCTATAACTCTGACAGAAGAACAGAGGAGCGACAGGTCCAACAGCTTTTAATTGGTTGTGCCATTCTTTGAGTTTGCATTTGTAACTTACAGGTTCACATTTGTTTGGGTCCAAGTTTTTTGTATAACTTCTTCTTAAGTTTATTTATATAATTTGTTCCTACCAGTGCCCTGGGTCATTTATTATACCTATTAACTTCTCTCTCTGAAGAGATTCTGCCAGAATTCCTTAACAACCATCTTTGAGTCTGTTTCTTCTCTCCTGAAATTTAAGATCAAGGATTTTTCTGGGACAGTGTGTTTCAAGTTTGCTTTGCTGCTGGCCTGATTATTGTCTTGCTGTGAGTAGAGGTACATGTAATTCACCAAATGTGTTTGCTTTGTGTGTGGAAATATCTTTTAGAATATAAAATGCACCAAAAAAAAAATCTGATTTTTTTTCTTTTT
>NW_006921658.1:3698334-3703190 GCF_000298275.1 Orycteropus afer afer
TCCACTTATGTATCCTTCCCTTCAAGGCCCAGGGGTCCAAGATTATCTTCTGTGTCTGTGTTAATTGGTTTCCCTTTTCTTTGTTGAAGAGCGTCTGCGCAGTCCTTGTGCCTAGTCCACCATCTTGCTGGAACTCACATTTTGAAACTTTTAAGTATTAAAATTCCAATTTGTTGCCTTTAACACAATACTTTAAAAAGATTCTGCTTAAAAGATCTATACACTGTTTTTGTCTCTAGGGTAGTCAGTACAAATAATTTATTTGAATGAATTTAATAAAAATCAACACTCCAGTGGTTGAATATAATAAAGAAGCTATATGGCAGATAATGACTGTGACTTTTTCAATCAGTGTTCTATGTAATTAAAGATAGTTTGAATTGTATCTCTATAGGAAAAATGTCCAGTTATCCAGAGAATCTAGGCTTTTAATTAGTGTTTCCTACAGATTTTCATAGATGTGCCAAAGCTAAAAAGTAAGGATAAGAAGCTTATACATTGGAACAATGTATTTCATATTCAAGTTTAGGCTGTATGTGACAGGTGTTTTTGATCTCTTCTCGGCATTAGTTCAGACACATCACTCTAATAATATCAGATAGAGTTCTTCTAATTTGGGATTTCATGAAGATAAAAAAGCAATTTATTAAGGAAAAACTGACAATATGTGTATGAAGCATACTTCTTTACAATTTCTAGTTTTCTAAAACCAAACCAAACACACTGCTGTCAAGTCAATTCTTACTTATAGTGACCCCCATCGGGTTTCTGAGGCAGTAAATCTTTACAGAAGTAGATTGCCCAGACTTGCTTCTGCAGAGTGGCTGGTAGGTTTGAACCACCAACCTTCTAGTAAGCAGTCAGATGCCTTAGGCCCTGTGCTAGCTTTCTAGGGCAGCGTGATCATAGGAATGTAAATATAATTGAAGACAGAAGACTACTAATTGATAGATAGGGGCTGTCATCCACCAAAATTTGCTCTCCCCTTCTTTCATAATACTACAATTGTAGTTAGAATGAAGACTACATGAAACTAGCTAACTAAAGACTAGATGAGGATGGAGCAGGACCAGGTGTTTTGTTCTGCTGTCCACAGAGTTGCTATGAGTCAAAACAACTCCATGCCACCTAACAATAACAGCAAAGAATGTATATCCCAGTCTTTCTCTGAGATAGGAGTGTCCAGATGTTGAAATTATCACCAAAGAAATGTGAGATGTTATGTATGATACTTCTGGGCCTGAGTCTTCAGATATTTCCAATGAACTGGAAAACATCTGTCTGCAATCCAGCTTCACTCATGCAAAGATGGAAAATATTTCAGAAGTAGTGGAGTAATAAAGTGGAAGGAACATAGTTCCTGGACCTGGAGTTGCCGGCCAACTCAGTAGCCATTGACTTGCTCCTTTACAGCTGCCTGAGCTATTTATTTATTTTTTTGCTTTGGCTTTATATTAGATGTCCTGCTGTGTTTTCCATTTACATAACCTTGACATAGCCTTGAAGTCTGTGGACGCTGCAGCAAATCTCTCCTACTAGTCTGAATGGTCCTCCTTTCTTCTCCAAGCATCATTCTCTGTGTTTGTTGAGTTGTCTCCTTTCTCCTCTTGGTTCCAAAGAATTTAGTAGATAACCCCTGCTCACATCCTCATCCAAAGGGCAAACTTGCTAAGAGAGCTTCTACTTGACTCATAATTCTTTCTAAGTGTTATCATTCTTCAGGAACTTGGGATCAATTCCCTAGGGTAAAATTGGTAGCTCCAGTGAGGAGTCAGAGAAGCACGGTTGTTGTTAGGTTGTTGTTGCTGAAGAGCTGTGTTGTTGAGTTGGCGCTGATTTATAGCAACACTATGTACAAAAGAATGAAACACTGCCCAGTCCTGCACCAGCCTCACAATCCTTGCTGTACCTGAGCCCATTGTTGCAGCCACTGTGTCAATCCATCTAGTTGAGGGCCTTCTTCTTTTTCATCAACCTTTCACTTTACCAAGCGTGATATCTTTCTCCAGAGAATGGTCCCTTCTGACAACACGACCAAAGTAGGTGAGACCCAGTCTGGCCATTCTCGCTTCCAAGGAGCATTCCTGCTGCACTTATTCCAGGACAGATTTGTTCATTCTTCTGGCAGCCCATGGCACTTTCAGTATTGTTCGCCAATACCACAATTCAAAAGTATTTTCAGTCTTCCTTATTCATTGTCCAGCTTTCACATATATATGAGGTGATTGAAAATACCATAGTTTGGGTTAAAAACACCTTAGTCTTCAAAGAGATATTTTTGCTCTTCAGCACTTCAAATAGGTCATTTGCAGCAGATTTGCCCAGGGCAATACGTTGTCTGATATCTTGACTGCTGCTTCCATTCTTGTTGATGGTGGATCCAAGTAATATAAAATCACTGAAAAATTTAGTCTTTTCTCCATTTATCATGATGCTGCTTATTGGTCCAGTTGTGAAGATTTTGTTTTCTTCATGTTGAGGTGTAATCCATACTGTAGACTGTAGTCTTTAATCTTCATTATCTTCAAATGCTTCAAATCATTTCTACTTTTAGAAAGCAAGGTTGTATTGTCTGTATATCGCAGAGAAGGATAGTTGCTATAATATCCTCGGGATTTATGTAGGTAAATCAACTTATAATGGTATATATATGTGTGTGTCTGAATATATATACATATATATTTTAAACTACCTTGGTTATAATCACTTAAAAGTCATTAACAACTTCCTACAAAATGAATAGTGTTTCCAGTCTACTAGTATTCTTATACTTTCAAAGAAGGTGTAAGTTGTGCTCTAAAATATTTTGAGATAAAATGACACTTAAAATAATAAACTTCTTTTTGTAATATCCAGGAGTAAATGAAATGCAGCAAAAAACAAAATACAAAAATACATGCAGAAAGATGGACTTAAAAGTTTAGATCTAGGTTGATTCTAGTCCTTCCATTTAATTACTGTTTGGCCTTGAGCTATTGGTCTCAGTTTCTTTACCTATAAAATTGTGATTAATATCTATTAACCAGAATAGTTGGACATTAAAGTGCTTGGCACAGCACATTATGTTCTTTTTTTAAAATTATTATTATTGGAAGTTGTCAAAAATGAAATGGGATGCCTAAAAATTGATATCCTAGGCATTAGTGAGCTGAAATGGACTGGTTTTGGTCATTTTGAATCAGACAACCATATGATCTACTATGCCAGGAATGACAAATTGAAGAGGAATGGCATGGCGTTCATCATCACAAAGAATGTTTTAGGATCTATCCTGAAATACATTGCTGTCAGCAATAGGTTAATATCCATATGCCTACCAGGAAGACCAGTTAATACTATTATTATTCCATTTTTTTTAAAAATTGTGCTTTAAGTGCAAGTTTACAGAGCAGAGTTTGTTTTACATTTAACATTTGGCGTACATTTGGTTTCATTCCCCGATTACCATCCCCTAACCCACTCTCCTCCTCTCCCTTCCTGGTAACACCCCTCCCCCCCTGACACCATGCCCTGATAGTTATGCACTCCTATGTGTCCTGCATTTTCTTTATGCAAATGTTGCCCCTCTGGTACCCTGCGGTTGGTTGCTCTAAGGGACGCATCTCCGTAGAATATGCGGGTGCATCACCCTGGGTTGAGTGGTCTGCATGTACATCTTATTTACTACTGGGCTGGGAGCCAGCTCCTGGTAGTGAGTTTTATTCCAGGTCCGAAGTATCCCAGGGTCACAATATTGGGAATTGCACCAGACTCCATCTGACCAGTAATTCTTGTCATTATTGTGTTTTTGGATTTTGTTCCACATTTTACCTCTCACTCTATCCAGGATCTCTAGTTTTGATCCTTTCTCAAATGGTTGGCATTGGTAGTTGGGCACCATTTAGTTATTCTGGTCTCATGGTTCTTGTTCTTTACAAAATCACAACCTAAATTCTGATCTCAATTTAGAATTCAGTTTCTTCAGTCATACTTATTTCTAGATCATTCATTTTAAAGACTAAATGCTTTTTGTGTAAATAAAAGAATGTTTAATAAGTTGTTGTTGTTGTTAAGTGCCGTTGATTCGTTTTCAACTCATAGCGACCCCAAGCACAGCAGAACAAAACACTGCCTGATCCCGCGCCAGCTTCATGATCTTTGCTATACTTGAGCCCATTGCCGCAGCTACCATGTCAATCCACCTCCTTGAAGGTCTTCCCCTCCTTCATTGACCCTCCACCTTATCAAGCATGATATCTTTCTCCAGGGATTGGTCCCCTCTGACAACATGACCGAAGTAGATGAGAGGAAGTCTGGCCATTCTCGCTTCCAAGGAGCATCTTGGCTGCACTTCCTCCAGGACAGATCTGTTAGTTCTTTTGGCAGTCGTGGTACCTTCAGCATTCTTTGCCAGCACCACAACTCAAAAGCATCAACTCTTCTTCGGTCTTCCTTATTCATTGTCCAGCTCTCACATGCATAAGAAGCAATTGGAAATATCATGGCTTGTGTCAGGCGTACCTTAGTCCTCAAGGAGACATCCTTGCTCCTCAGCACTTGACACAGTTCTTCGCAGCCGACTTGTCCAGTGCTACATGTCATCTAATGTTCTGACTGCTGCTTCCATTGGCATCGATTGTAGAACCCAGCAACGTGAATTCTTTGACAACTTCAATCTTTTCTCCATTTATTATGATGCTGCTTATTGGTCCAGTAGTGAGGATCTTTGTCTTCTTTATATTGAGATGTAATCCATACTGCAGACTGTGTTCTTTAATCTTCATCAGTAAATGTCTCAAGTCATCCTTAATTTCAGCAAACAAGGTTGTATCATCAGCATTTCTCAGGTTGTTAATGATTCTTCCTCCAATCCTGAT
>NW_006921658.1:3705595-3712858 GCF_000298275.1 Orycteropus afer afer
CAAGTTTGTTTCCCTTAACTGTTGAAAACCCCTCTACTACCCTTATTTGGATCCCTGTGGCTAACTTCTCGATCTGTTCCAGTCCCCTTTGCTTTATCTGTCCTCTCCCTTCTTCCCTCCTTGCTGCTTGTGGGGGGTGGCCTGAGTTCCCTCTCCTCACTTGGCTTCCTGTGGTTGACTCCTCAATCTGTTCCTATCCCCTTTGCCTTTTCTGTCCTCTCGCTGCCTTCCCAACTAGCTCTTTGTGGTGTGTGGCCTGGGTTCCCTGGCTTCACCTGCGTCCCTGAGGCTGACTCCTCGATCTATTCCTGTCCACTATGCCTTTTCTGTCCTCTCCCTGCTTCCCGCCTCACCGCCTGTTTTTAGGTTCCTGGAATCTGAATGAGAATGCTATCACTTTAAAATCCAAAATGGTTGCCACTTGGAAACATTAGAAATGGCTGCACCCTTGGTCACTTTAAATATCCTAATGAGTAGTTATTTTATTATTATGATTAATAAGTAGTTATTTTATTACAATTGAACTTTTGTCTAAATGAGCATAAGTCACTTTCTAATATAATTGACACCTTTCTTTCCTTAACCTTATTGATTTGTGGATAGCTGCTGATGAAGAGTTGTCCTTAATTTTAAGTGTATTTTACCATCTAATAATTTATTTACCATGTATGTTTTTTCTCTCTTTATGTGTGTGTTGAATATTTCCATAGAAAAACTGCAAGATTACTTTTAAGAACAATCTACTCTCGATTTTCTTTCATTTTATTATAGCATTGTCTGTTTTTATATGGTACATGTACAATTCCTCATTTCTAATTCCACACTAGCAGCTTTAAAGGTCTCTCTGAGGTCAAGTAAAAATGGGTGGGTGGTTCAGGTACAGGATTTCCTACATTGCAACATAGACTTTTTTTTTTTTTTTTCCCAGTAGCCACATAACTGAACTATTGACAAGAATGACTTGATTTAGTTTTCTTAGTGTGAATCTACCCTGCTGCTCTCCTGGGAGGATATGTCCTAAGAACATCCTATATTAAGAGGTTTAGCAGAAAGGGAGCTGGCATTAAGTACTTCTGTTAAGATCATATTGGAATCAATGATCTAATCCTGGTAGAAGTGAGTTATTGACTTCTTAATGTGTACGAGAAGCATTGGCTACTGAAGTTTGGTGCACTCTGCTCGTCTTCCAGAGAGCAGGGCTCTGCTAAAGCCTTAAGGAATGTGAGGAGTTGTCTCTTGGAGGAGGAGGAAGTTGGCTGTCTGAAAGTCACAAAGCGGGTCAGCTTGTCTTCCTTCTGCATTTTCAGTATTTAGGTTTAATATTTCAGGGTGTCATGCATAAAAGAAGAAATGACAAAAAATACATTCATTTTTTATATATTGGTCCTTGTTTGAATGTCTCTAGCATGGCTATAACCCAGCAGATTAAATAAGAGAAATCTGGTCAAACGGTGTTTACAAACTTAGACAACCTATTGGAAGAGAGAGATTTGTCTTTCTCTGTTTAAGAATAACAGATTACGTTTTCTTCCAGGATGAGAAATAACTTTATTTTCTTTCCTGAAGGAATAGATAATACATAATTATACCTAAAACTGAAGGAAAATAGAAAATATGAAGAGGGACTATAAATAGTTTTCAATACCATCATTCAGGCTAATTAATCATTGTTAAGGATTTTGTGAAGAATTATTTAGATTTTTGCAAACAAGTACATACATAATTTAATATACTATATCTATTTTATTGTGATTTGGATGAAAATTTACAAAGCAAATTGGTTTTCCATTCAACAACTCATATGCATTTTGTTTTGTGACATTGATGGCAATCCCCACAATGTAACAGCACTCTTCTCACTTCTTCCTTGTGTTTACTATTTCCCTTCATCTTAATTGCCTATTCTCATCTGCTTTCTGAGCTTTATCCATGGGCAAATGCTCCCCTTTTGGTCTTATATGGTTGATTGTTCTAATGAATGCATATCTCCTTGGTGTTATTATTCACCTTATAGGCTTATCATTTGGCTGAAAATTGAGCCACAAGGGTGAGTTCAGTTCCAAGCTTGAATGGTGTCCAAGGGCCAGAATTTCAGAGGAACCCCTAAGGATGTATCTATATCTTTATATATATCTTCGTACTATACTTTAGTGATTACCTGAGGACTCTACACCCCTAGATCACACAATCTAGAATCACTGTCTCAGTGAGCTACTTTTAATTGTGGACTGTGTAAAGAGTATGAGATACAGCAGTAAAAAATTTGAGAAGTATTGTACATATCCTGCTTTGTAATTAGAATTTATATTCAGCGATCTGCAAACACTTTTTATGCCAATGAATAGAAATTTATATCACTCATTTTTAAGGCTGCATATTAGTCCATTGTATGGACAAACTTTGAAGGCATTGATGCTTCAGTGGTAGAATTCTCACCTTCCAAGACCTGGATTTGATTCTGGCCAATGCACCTCACCTGTGGTCATCACCCATCTGTCAATGGGGACTTGTGTGTTGCCATAATGCTGAACAGATTACAGCAGTGCTTCTAGACTAAGATGAACTGTTAAGAAAGGCCTAGTGATCCACTTTCAAAAATCAGTCATTGAAAACCCTATGGGTCACAATAGTGTGATCCTCAATCAGTCATGATGATGGGGCAGGACTGGGCAGCATTTTGTTCTGCTGGGCATGGGATAGCCATGAGTGGAGTGTGTGTGTGTGTGTGTGTGTAGCAAGTGAGTGATTCCACAATGGATATATTTTAATTTATTTAACCATGATTTCACTGATAAATATATCTGTATCTCTTTATCTGTTTCCTTACATCTCCCAATATTAACAATGCTTTGAAGAACACTTTTATTCATGCTTTTTGTGTGTGCGTTTGATTCATTATCTCCTTGGGATATGCTATTAGAAGAAATATATCTGGAGCAAAGAGAAGACGTTTAATACTGATGCCTATTGCTGGAGTGCCCACCAGAAAGATGGTACCAATTGATATTCCCAGCAATAATTTATGAGTGCCCACTGAGTGCTGGTAATCTTTAAAGTCATTATCAGCCAAGTAGGTGGCATGTGGTAAATCATTGCTGGTATCTTCATTTTGGGTTAATAATGAGGATTAGTATTTGGTATGGAGCCCAGGTTCTGAAGTTTGACTACATGAGTTCAAATTCTAGCTTAATAATTTTTTGACTTTGTGCCAAATATTTAACTTTTTAATGTCCCAGGTTATTAATTTTTAAAATGGCAATAATACTAGTAAATTCATAGAGTTGTTGTGAGGATTAAGTGAAAGAATACACATAAAACAAAACATTTCCTGATATATGTTAGTTATATGTCATTTAGCATTTCACTTTTCTTCAGTTGTATTTTTAAGTTCTTTGATCTGTTCTGTTGTGAAGATCATCTTTTCTTACTGATCTTATGTTGTTGTTATATGCCGTCGAGTCAAACCCGACTCATAGCGACCCCTCCTTGGGTTTCCGAGGCAGTATCACTACGGAAGTAGGACTGCCCAACCTTCTTTCCGAGGAGTGGCTGGTGGGTTTGAACCCCCAGCCGTCTGGTTAGCAGGCAAGTGTCTTAGCCACTATGCTACCAGAGCTCCTACTGATCTTATAGGGCTCTTTTAATGTTACAAATATTAGTTAGTTGTCTGTCATACATGCTGCATCTTGTCTGCTTTTTGCATTTCTTTGTATAAAGTAATAACATTTTTGCCTTTTAAGAATTGTGACTGAAATTAAAAATGGTTTGTCACCCTAAGAGTGTAAAAAAACGTAAACTATATTGCCATCGAGAAATTTAATGGGTTCTTTTTTATATTTAACTTTTGAACCATCTTGAATTGAATTTGGTAGCAGTAATGAAGAAAGGACTCATAATAGTTTTGCTTTTTGACAATGATAAAGTGATCACATTTTGAGCACTGTATGGACATACAAAGAAGAACCTCCAGTATTTCTTTGGCAGAATTGCTAGTTAAGGTTGTGTGTCTATTTGGCTGGACCGTGATTCAAAGTGGTTTAGCAGTTATAATATAGTCATCCCCCATAATGAGGTCTGATATAATGTAATCATTTCCATGATGAGATCAGCTATGAGCAGTCTGTCAGTTGAAAAGGAGTTTCCTTCTAAGGGTGTGGCCTGCTTCCAATATGTATGGAAAAGCTCTAGCAATACTTTTTGGTTTTTTGCTTGAGATCTTGCATTTGGCTCATTATCAACGGGGCTTGAACGAGTGGCCTGCTTTATTGCATGCTTATCTGGGGATTGTTGTCTTCACAGCCTGTCATTTTATCTGGCAATCTTGGTTCATCAGCCTCCAAAGCCAGCAACCTGCTGTATTGCTTGCCAGTCTTGGGTTCATCAGCTTCTTCAGCAATGTGACTCAGAAGCCTCCAGCTTGATGTTTGACTATGGACTTGGACTTGCCAGCCACAACTGTGTGAGCCATTTCCTTGAGATAATTTTTTTTTTTTCTCTCTCTCTGTCTGCCTCTCTAAGCTTTACTGGTTTTCCTTCTCTAGAGAATTCAACCAAAGACAGTGGGCAAAGTCTAAATTTTCTTTTGGGAATTCTTTTCCATAATTTGAGGTAGTATTTTAATTTTCTTCTATTTCTCACTCTCATTTTATATTTCTCTTCTTTCTGGGAAACATCTGCTCTCGGGCCTCCTATGAACAGATTATCTTCCCAGGAGACAAGCTGTTCCTACCATATCAGGATTTCACATCAAGATAATTGATTTTAAATGTTGTCTTTTCACAAGATTAAAATATTTTCACAAAAAAATTTCTACTGTGAACATTATTTGCACTAACGCTGCTACAATTATTGCCAAAGTGAATATATTTTACTGCTGATTCAAGACGTCTTTGAAATGTCTTCTGCTGAAATAACTAAATCAATTGACATATTTATCAATGTTCATAAAGTATAAAAGTATCCATACCAACAGAACTTTAATGAGTTAGTCATTATAAACATACCACAGATATTATATGTACATGTATTAGACATTTATTGTATATCATTGCAGACCCATTTGCTGTTTCATTTCAGTCATGGTTACAGGGAGCAGTTCTGCAGACTGTGGTTCATTTTACATAGTTCTAACCTGAAGCGCCATTCCTCAGGCCCCTATGAGCCTTCCCTGACACCTGCAGCCTGGAATACTTGAGCACTCATGAGCAACCTGAAAGTTGGAGTGTTTATGCCCCATGGGGCAAACCTTGACCAATAGAGGATGTGATTTGAAACATAAAAGCTCCAGCCTTTCATTCTTCCAGAAGATGACTTGGAGATACATCCTGTAATTCTTCTCAAAGCCCTCAGATGGAGGAACAAGTTGCCCTCAGTAGTGGCCAATTCCGTATTCCATCTTTGTATTGGTTCTTTATCCTCACTTATCCATTCCCCCTTCCTATCTCTCACTCCCTCTCATGAGATCGTTGTTGGTGGTGGCGGTGCATTGGTGGTGCGGTCAAATCTGTTCTAACTCATAGCGACCCTTTCTATAACAGAATAAAACACTGCTTGGTCCTGTGTGATCCTCATAATTGTTGCAGTGTTTAAGCTCCTTGTTGCAGCCACTGTGTCAATCCATCTTGTTTCCTTTTTTTTTGGCTGATTCTCCACTTTATCAAGCATGATGTCCTTCTACAAGGACTGGTCCTTCCTGACAACACATCCAAAGTACAGGAGACAAAGTTTTAGTACCCTGGCTTCTAAGGAGCATTCTAGCTGTACTTCTTCCAAGATAGATTTGTTTGTTCTTCTGGCAGTCCATGGTATACTCAATATTCTTTACCAACACCATAATCAAAAGTTTTTAATTCTTCTTTGGTCTTCCTTATTCATTGTCCTGCTTTTGCATGAGTGTGAGGTGATTGAAAATACAATGGCTTGGGTCAGGCACATCTTAATCCTCAGTGACATCTTTGCTTTTTAACACTTTAAAGAGCTATTTTGCAGTAGCTTTTCCCCAGGCAATAATACACTGTTTGATTTCTTGACTGCTGTGTCTATAGTCCTTAATAAACTGTGTAATAGACCTTGTCTCAGGCTCTTGTGGTTTGGGTTTCTTAGGCTAAGTATAGTCATTTTCATATTGTGCTTTCAGTGAGCTGTTTTTTAGCTTAAATTACAGAAAACTTAATTGCCATATAATAGACGTTTGGAATAAAATATATGCTAAAAATTATCACCAGCCATTCATTTTTTAGTTCCTTCTCTTAACAACCAATTTCTAAACTTTTACTTATTCCTCTCATGGCTATATATATATTTAATTTAGCAAATATTCCCCTTCCCACGTTAACTCAGCAAAGAGGGATAAAGAATTAACTTGTACGCTATTTTTTGCACTAATGCATTTGAGATAATTAATACAAATTCATTACTAGTTCACTAGAATTTTAATTACAATATGTTCTTTTCAATACCTAAAGAATAATTGCTCTTGTAGAAGTGAAACAGAAAGAATTAAATCTTATGATGCTTTCACATACTGAGAATAAACCATGGCTTTGTTTAGCAGTCAAATGCCTTAGACACTATGCTACAAGAGCTCCTTTTGTGTGTGTGTGTGTGTGAAATTTAATTATAAAAAAATATAATATTTAAAAAATCTAAATTAGCATAGTGCCTGAGGCACTTGACTGCTAACCAGAAGGCTGGTGGTGCAAACCCACCAGCCACTCCTCGGAAGGAAGGTTGAGCAATCTACTTCCATAGTGATACTGCCTCGAAAACCCAAGGAGGGGTCGCTATGAACGGGGTCCGACTCCACGGCACATAACAACAACAAATTAAGAAGGGCGTTGCATTCAAGTCCACAAGGCAATAGTATATGGAACAGTGAGTTACAAACTGTGATGTACTGCATGAACGTAAAATTTTATCTGGGCAATCTACTTCCGTAGTGATACGGCCTCAGAAACCCAAGGAAGGGTCGCTATGAGTTGGATCTGACTTGAAGGCACATAACAACAAATTAAAATTTATACATTCTTTATGGATAGAAAAGAATATTGTCTCTAATTTTTGGCCACTAGATGTCAGGCCAGCTCCATATAAAAAACCAAGTGTGGTTGAGACATTGACAGTTGAATTGAGCATTTTAAGACATTAGCTGCTCATAGAGACCTTTTAAGACATTAGCTGCTCATAGAGACCTTTGTAGGAGCTCTGGTAGCATAGTGGCTAAAAGCACTTGACTGCTATCCAGAGGGCTGGCGGTTCAACCCC
>NW_006921658.1:3712958-3729087 GCF_000298275.1 Orycteropus afer afer
AAGGTTGGGCAATCCTACTTCCGTAGTGATACTGCCTCGGAAACCCAAGGAGGGGTCGCTATGAGTCGGGGCCGAGTCGACGGCACATAACAACAACAACAACAAAGAGACCTTTGTATTCTTTTTTTTTTTTCCCTTTTATTTATTTATTTATTTATTTATTTTAAGAGCTTGTTTTACATTCAGGATGAGATGGTGGTTACTAACATGAGTTTTGGAGTACCACAGCCTGAGTTTCAAATATGGACCTTTCCCTTACTTATTACACAATGTTTTCTCTCTTCAACTGTAATGAAGAGTTGATAATACTTGTCTTATGAGGTTGTTTTGGGTTCAAATAGGATTGTGAATATTAAGCTCTAGCACATTTTCCTGCACGTTGTATACATACGTTGTTGTTGTCGTTACGTGGCGTCCAGTCGGCCCGACTCATAGCGACCACTCGCTGGGTTTCCGAGGCAGTATCACTATGGAAGTAGATTGCTCAACCTTCCTTCTGAGGAGTGGCTGGTGGGTTTGCACCTCCAGCCTTCTGGTTAGCAGTCAAGTACCTTAGGTATTATGCTACCAGAGCTCTAATTCATAGCAACCCTTCCTTGGGTTTCAGAGGCCTTATCTCTACGGAAGTAGATTGCCCAGTCCTCCTTCTGAGGAGTGGCTGGCGATTTTTAACAGCCAGCCTTCTGGTTAACAGTCAAATGCCTCAGGCACTACATCACCAGAGTTCCTAATCAATAAATGGCCACTCCTAGTATGAAGATAGGATTTCACAACTAACATTTTAAAAGAAAGCCCAACAGCTTAAATGTGAAGAATATGAGCCATATTCAGTTGTCTAGGCAGGGAATAGCCTTTAATGGAGTACAATATAAACAAGCCTCATTAAAGTAAAGTTATCACGGATGTTGAAATAGAACCTCCTTGTGACTGTGGCCATATGGAAAAGTGTTTCTCACTGGAGTGATCATCAATATCTGCCACGGCAAGTTTTCCCTTTTTATTATTATGTCATTTTTATAGTAATGACTGTGTCCACAAAGGCTCTTGCTTTTCCATCTCCTTAAATTGCACCTGGGAGTTGGCAGTCAGACTCTGTGAGATGGCCCTCCTTTTGCTAAATACACCTGTTTCCAGTCTTTCTGACAGTTGAACATTTAATATGGAAAGGGCAGCAGGGAATAATCACAAGACATGCCTTGCATTCCAGAGGGTCTGAATGAGAGATGACTCCATGACACTTTCTTAATATGCATGGAATAATGCGATAGTGGAGGTGCCATGGCAACAGACATCTGTCCTTAAATGTGGCTCTTCAAAAATTATGATGTATACAATACCTAGAATATATGTCCTATTTGTATGTATCTCATGTTTGCTTATTTGGATAATGACCTGAAATAAAGACTTCAGTATTTTAAAAGTATTTCAGCACATACTATCAACATGACCATATTTTCATAGGGATGAAAAGAGAAAATAAGAGGATGGGTGTGGTGGGGTTCTGGTGGGAAAGCCAAGATCAAGGAAGGTGGAGAGACCCTTCACCATCCATTTGTATGGCTCTGCTGGCTTCAGTAGGATTTAACAGTTTGTTCTTCTCCTACTTGCTACAGCTTTCAAAAACTTTGGCTTAAAATCTGAACAAAGACACTGGAGACGGGATAAAAAAGAGGAAAGTCTAGTGAATAAAAGGATTTACTTCAATAACTTCCAAAATCCTACCACAAGTGAAATGATCATTTCAAATACTGTAAGGGAGAAAATGAATCAGCTATAGTACTCACGATTACCGTATGAGACAATGATTCATATGAAAAGCAGCATAATTACTGTGCATATCAGATTGGATTTAAAAATGAGGGAATAACATTTTAGTACTTTCTTGGCTAAGGATAAACATAATTGATTTATGATTAATATGAGGGCCCATCTTATCTGCACATATATTGTATTTCATGTAGAAATGAACTTAAAGGCATTTTTTTTTTTTTTTCCATTTCTATGTGAAACCCAATATTTGCATGCCAGGAAAGTGAGGAGGAATAGTGGCTGGAGCCACCAGTAGATGGAAGCTGAACACCAGGCGGGCCAGAGTGTGGCCCATCTGCTGCATGCCAGGCAACTGCAAGATAAGCGGGAGTGCCCCAGCTTGAAAAAATGGTAGGCAAGAAATGGCATATTTTTCAATTTATTTAAAATAAAAATATGATTTATTAGAGAGAGTGTACACCCTTTTTCTACAGGCTATGCTAAAAAAATATCTTCAGCCTTTCTCACAGGGAAGCAATGAATTCCATCTAGTCCACCAACCAAACCAAACCAAACCAAACAATCCAACTCACTGCCATTGAGTCGATTCTGATTCACAGTTACCCTATAGGACAAAGTAGAACTGTCCCATGAGGTTTCCTAGGCTATAAATATTTACTAAAGCAGACTGACTCATCTCTCTCCCACAGAGCATCTGGTGGGTTCAAAGTGCAGATCTTTTGGTTAGCAACCGAGTAGTTTAATCATTGTGCCACTATCTATTTCACAGCCCTCCTCAAATACCCTTCCTGAAGTCACTATTGCACTATCAGATTCTCATCAATCTAGTAGATTTGAGAGAAATTATGAAATTTAAGATGAGGTCAAGGTTGTTGTTGTTATGTGCCGTCGAGTCAGCCCTGACTCATAGCGACCCCTCCTTGGGTTTCCGAGGCAGTATCACTACAGAAGTAGGATTGCCCAACCTTCCTTCTGAGGAGTGGCTGATGGGTTTGAACCGCCAGCCATCTGGTGAGCAGTCAAGTGCCTTAGCCACTATGCTACCAGAGCTCCCGAGGTCAAGGTATATTTTATAAATAAAATTGCCACGTCCTACCACATTCTTTGAGCCATTTGTGACTCAAAGTCTCTTGGCTGCCCATTGCCTTTCAGTTGATTCCAACTCATAGGGACTTTATAGGACAGAACAGAACTGCCTTATCGGGTTTCCAAAGGAGCTCTGGTGGTGCAGTGCCGAACGAATTTAACTGCTAACCAGAAGGTTGGCAATTCATACCCACCAACCACTCCATAGAGGGAAGACAGACAATCTACTTCTACAAAGATTTACCACCCTGGAAACCCAATGGGGGTCTCTGAGTCAGAATTGACTCAATGGCAGTGGGTTTGGTTTTTTGGTTTGTAGGATTTCCAAGGCTGTAATCTATAAGGGAGAAGATTGCCAGACCTCTTGTTCTTTCCTTGGAGTGACTGGTGTGTTCCAACAGCCGACCTTTTGATTAACCAAGCTCTTAATTAAACACTGCATCACCAGGGCTCTTTAGTCTAGTAGATAGCTGGAGTGTGATTGCTCTGTGTATTTTTCAAGAAGGGGAAATGGTTAAGATCAGAGACCTAGTCAGACTTCCTTGCTTTGAACCTAAGGTCCACTATTTATAAATTGTGTCATTTTGAGCAAGTTATTTAACTTCTCTGTGCCTAGGTTTAAGGATCCTTGGTGGTGCAGTGGTTAAAGTGTTCAGCTCCTAACCAAGAGGTGGATGATTTGAACCTACCAGCTGCTCTGTGGGAGAAAGAAGTAGAAGTATGACAGTTTTCTTCTGTAAAGATTTACAGCCTAGGAAATCTTAAGAGACAATTCTACTCTACTCTTCTATAGAGAGAGATGCTATGAGTCTGAATAAACTGGCTGTCAGTGGGTATGCCTAAATTTCCCCATTTGTAAAATGAGTAGCACCTACCTCATGAGTCAGTTATGATGATTAAATGAATATTTGTAAAAGTGCTAGGCAAAGTGCCTCCAGCCAAAAACAAAACCCATTGTCACCCAGCAACCCTGTTAAAGCAAGACACACAGAATCAGAAAAGTTTTTGTAGTTGAAAGGGACCTTAGAAACCATCTATTATAAATCCTTCATTTTCAAGGCAAAGAAATCATGCTTGAAATTTTATTATGTTACTAATAATTGTAATAAAATTAGTAAAATCTTTAATAAAATTTCCAAATGCAGATTTCTTAGTGTTCAAGCTGATTTTTGCCCCCACCATATCACTCTGGAATACTCAAATAAATGTAAGAAAGACAAGTTCTTATTTATTTATAGAAATGTATTTTAGATAAATACAGTAGCAATGTTAGGAAGTAGAGCTATATAAATTATGCAAAGGTATCTGCCGATCTATCTACCTCTCTATCCATCTAGTATATGCTACAATTAAGTTCAGCTGCATATAACAACAAACTCCAAATAACAGACCTTAAAGAAAATAGAAGTTTATTTCTCTTCCATGTAAAAGAAATAACGTAGAAGAGAAGTGAATCCAGGGATCTTGAGGTAGCTCTAGTAGACAATTTCTGCTGTTCTTTTCCACCACCTGGTGGATGACTTCCATTCTCAGTCGTTAGTCCAAGATGGTTGCTAGAATGCCTGTCCTCATATCATCTGTGGTGGAGTGAATTACTTAATATGGCTCTTCTAGCCATAGTCTTTGTAACTCCCACCAAATGATTGGGTTGTTGTTGTTGTTGTTGTGTGCTGTCGATTCGGACTGGGTAGGAGTACATAAATGTGAGATGCTTGTGGCCCACCAAGGGGATTGAATAGCTCAGTAATACTGTAAGTAAGGTGCATAGCACCCCTATGGAGGTGGGGCCATGCAAATAAGGTCTATGAAACCCTAAAGTGGGGATTGATCAGTTTTCTCAGGTTCTGCTAGGCTTAAAATGAGCCATCCCAGAAACAGACAGGGGGGACGTGACTGTTACCAAGAAGAAGAGATGGAAACAGAGTGTGTCTTTTGGATTTAGGGTCCCTGTGCTAGGAAGATCTTAGATCTAGGGGACAGAAATCTTTAACACTAGAGATGGTAAGAGAAGGCAAGAAGTAGCAGCAGAGAAACAGCGGCAACAGAGACAATAGAACCAAGACACAACATGCAGCACGTGGTAGGCTTCTGGTCCTATTGAGCAAGAAAGCTGAATGCCTTCAGGCAGGCTGCCTGTTAATGGAGTGGAGTGCCTCCTGGCACTTGGTGGAGCTAAGTTTACTGACCCAAAGAGCTAGAACTGAATGCCTTTGGGCCCAGGCTTACTAGTGGAGTGGGATGCTTCTGGGGATTTATTGAAGGATTAAACGAGCTTTGTAAGACTTACACTAGCAAGACAGAGGCCAAGGGGCTGCAAAGCCAAGAGGTGGAGAGCCAAAGAGAGGTGTGCCTGTGGGCACCACTGAGAAGAGTCTATTCTGATTGAAGAACTGTATCCTGAGTAATTTTTGATCCTGAATTGTTATTGGTTACTTCCGTAATAAACCCCATAACTTATTGTCTATGAGTTCTGTGTGGTCATTGCAACTAATTATTGAACTCAGAAGAGAAGAAGAGAGTGTCATGGAAATGACAGTTGATATCAGAACTGGGGAAAAGGTTAGAGGGGGAAGGTATGTGTGACCTCCAACTCATAAGAATCAGCCTTGCACTGCTGATGGAGATAATGATTCTTTTTCCCCCTTGTGAAGGTAGAAGAGGTCAGATACCCCCAACACACCATTTTTTCACCAGCTTTCAAGAATGCAGGAGGAAAGAACAAAGAAAGGACTAACAGGTATATCTAAATGATTGGCTTCCTTTCAGCAGCCTTATAGGAAGTCCCGTATCATCTTCCACTTACAACTCAGCAGTCAAAGCTTAATCACATGTCAAACCTGGCTACAGGTTGTTGTTGTTGTTGTTGTTATATGCTGTGGAGTTAAACCCGACTCATAGCAACCCCTCCTTGGGTTTCCGAGGCAGTATCACTACGGAAGTAGATTGTCCCATCTTCCTTCTGAGGAGTGGCTGGTGGGTTTGAACCGCCAGCCTTCTGGGTTGCAGTCAAGTGCCTTAGCCACTATGCTACCAGAACTCCCCTGGCTATAAGAGAGGCTGCAAAATGCTTTAAATGGGCTGTATCAACTTAAATGTGGGTTATCTTATTAAGTAAGAAGGGCTAATGGATATGACATGATAACTAGCCATCTCTGCTATAGATAAGATTTCATTTTTTTTCCCCCCCAGTGGAGTAGAGTATTAGTTTAGTTTCACCTACTTTTTCTTCTACCCTACTTTTCCTGTCTCTTTCTTTGAATCCAAAAGGGCAGCTTTGGACCAAAACAAACCACTTATCCCTGTAGGAGAAAATAAAATTTCTCTATCTGAAAGGATGTTGTATCTGTATATTAAGATCTTATTATTGCAAGAAACAAATAACTCTGTATTAAGAGAAAAAGGGAAATCTATTGTAAATTATAATGCTGGTTCCCAAATCATTATCCCTATGTTATCTTCTGAGAGTTTTATGGTTTTAATTCTTATACTTAGGTCTTTGAATTATTTTGAGTTAGTTTTTGTATATGGTGTGAAGTATTTGCATATCGTCCCACACCATTCTTTAAAAAGACTATTTTTTCCCTATTGAATGGATTTACCACCCTTATTAAAAATTAATTGACTTTAGATATACAGGTTTATTTCTGGACTCCCAATTGCATTCCATTGGTCAATAAGTCTGTTGTATCAGTACTGGACTGCTTTGATTACTGCATATATTTTGAGTCCTCCTGCTGTTTTTCTTTTTTCCAAGATTGCTTTGATTATTTGGGATCAATCTGACACCCAAAACCCAAGCAACAAAAGACAAAATAGAGACTTGGGACCTCATCAAAATTAGAACTATTATTTTGTTGTTCATCAAAGGATTTTATCAGTAAAGTGATGAGACAACCTACAAATTGGGAGACAATTTTTTGGAACCATATATCTTTATCTCACTCAATAGCCTGGACAGGTTGCAGAAGTAAACGAACAATGGAGGCAATACAATGAGTTCAGCAAACGATTTTATTTTTCTCTTGGACACACAGAAAGGTATATTTCTCAGTATTCCTTTGTGTTTGACTGGACTGTATCATTGAACTCTTCCAGTGGAATGTGAGTGAAGTGATGTATTCCTATTCCGGGCCTGACCATAAAAAGTCACCACATGATCTTTGCTCTTTTCCACAAAACATACAACAGATGGTGTAGAAGATAATGGAAATAGCCTTAATCTTGATATTGCCACTTGAAGAAGCTGCTCAGGATATCTCTTGACCAGGAACTTCAGCTCTGGATTTTATATGAGCAAGAGTATTATACTACTGCTGTAGTAAGCTGCTGACATATTGGGGTTGTTTATTAAAAAAAAAACAAAAAACAAAAAACTGAAAGTGAGGATGACTTGAAGCACTTACTAGTGAAGATTAAAGACTACACTCTGCAGTATGGCTTACACCTCAATATAGGGAAAACAAAAATCCTCACAAATGGCCCAATAAAAAGCTTCATGATGGATGGAGAAAAGATTGAAGTTGTTGAGGACTTCTTATTACTTGGTTCTACAATCAGCACCAATGGAAGCAACAGTCAAGACATCAGACAACATATTGCATTAGGGAAATCTGCTGCAAAAGACCTATTTCAAGTGATGAAGAGCAAAGACGTCTCCTAGAAGACTAAGGTGCACCTAACCCAAGACATGGCATTTTTCAATCGCCTCTTATGCATGTGGGAGCTGGACAATGAATAAAGAAGACTGAAGAAAAGTTGATGATTTTGAGTCTTAGTGTTGGAGAAGAGTGCTAAGAGTACCATGGTCTGCTAAAAGGACCGACAGATCTGTCCTGGAGGAAGTGCTGCCAGAATGCTCCTTGGAAACAAGAATGGCCAGACTGACTTCGTCTCACCTACTTTGGTCATGTCGTTAGGAGGAACCATTCCCTGGAGAAGGATATGCTTGGTAAAGTGGAGGATCAACGAAGAAGGGGAAGTCCCTCAACAAGATGGATTGACAGGGTGGCTGCAATGATGGGCTGAGGTATAGCAAGGATCATGAGGCTGGCAGTGTTTCGTTCTGCTGTACAAGGCAGTATCACTAGTAGATTGCCCCATCTTCCGAGGTCGCTATGAGGTGGAGACAACTCTACAGCACCTAACAACAGCAATATAACAAGTAATGTTAAGTAATACATTTTAAAGGATCTTGGAGGTATATTGGTTAAGACATTTAGCTGTTAACCAAAAGGTTGGTGATTCAAACCTATACCAGCCACTCTGTTCAAGAAAGATTACTTCCGTGAAGATTTAAAGCCTTGAAAACCCAGTGGGGGTTGCTATGAGTCAGAATAAACTTCATGGCAGATTTTTTTTTTTTTTAATTTTTGGTGGTGAAATGATTAAGTGCTTGGCTGCTAACTGAACCCACCAGCATTTGAAACCACTAGCAGTCAAATGCCTTAGGCACTATGCCACCAGAGCTCTCTTTTTGTTTTCTTGTTTAGCCGTTCTGTGGAAGAGCCTAGGAAACACTATGGGGCAGCTTTACTCTGTCCTACAGAGTTGCTCAAAGCCTCAGAAAGAAGGTTGAGCAATCTACTTCCGTAGTGATACAACCTTGGAAACCCAAGGAGAGGTCACTATGAGTCAAATCTGACTTGACAGCAGTGAGTTTGGTTCAGTTTTGTTATAGAGTGACTATGAGTAGGAATTGACTCAAATGTGCACAACAACAGGACAACATATTTTGAAAAATGAGTAAAAGGAACTGAAATATTAAGAGCTCACTTCAAGTTCTAAAACTATTGCCCTGAGATAACTTTTAAATCATAAACCAAAGATGTCTCCTGAAGTCTTCTTAAAACCAAACAATACTAAGTGACTCTATAGGATAGAGTAGACCTGCCCTCACAGAATTTCCAAGGCTGTAAATCTTGATAGAAATACACTGCCTCATCTTTCTCCCATGGAGTGGCTGGTGGGTTTGAACCTCTGACCTTTTGGTTAACGTTCCAGCTGCAGTGCCACCAGGTCTCCTAAACCAAACAATTGTTGTTGTTGTTATGTGCCCTCGAGTTGGACCCAACTCATAGGGACCCCTCCTTGGGTTTCCGAGGCAGTATCACTATGGAAGTAGATTGCTCCATCTTCCTTCCAAGGAGTGGCTGGTGGGTTTGAACCTCCAGACTTCTGGTTAGCAGGCAAGTGCCTTAGGCACTATGCTACCAGAGTTCCCAAACCAAACAATAGTTTAGCTTAATTAATAAAAAAAAGTCTGTCTTGAGTGTTGTGGATTTTTAAGATCTCTCTTTATGGGATCAAATTGACAATAGCAACTCAAAAGTTTAGATAGAACACATAAGGGGCAGTGAATTTATATTAATAGAAGAGGAATAACTTGTAAAATGAGGGTGAGAGTGGTTACACAACTGGAAAAATGTAATCAATGTCACTGAATTGTACATGTGGAAATTGTTGAATTTGTATGTTCCACTATGTGTCTCCTCAAGAACAAAAACAAAAGTAAAATAAGTTAAAATATATTATTTATAGAAATATATATCATAAAATTATATATATATATATTCGGAAGGAAGATGGGGCAATCTACTTCTGTAGTGATACTGCCTCAGAAACCCAAGAAGGGGTCGCTATGAGTCGGGTCCAACTCGACAGCACATAACAACAACAACATATATATATATATATATATGTATGTAAGTATGTATGTATGTGTATATAATAGCCTACTAGAGGTAAGTGAATGAGAAGAGAGAGGGAGATTGGAGCTAAGTAAAATGGTGTTAGACTGAGCTCTATGGATGAAAAGGGATGATCAGAAGTGAGTTTCTAGAAGTGCTTAAGGGTATGGGATTTTTAAGAATTGAGTTGACTAGTATTTACTTGGAAATTATTTTATATTATAATACTTACATACAAGTCTTGGAAGAAGTGCAGTCGGAATGCTAGACTTAATTTCACCTATTTTGGTTCTGTGGTCAGAAGGAACTATTCCCTGGAGAAGGATATCACTCTGGGTAAAATGGAGTGTCAGTGAAAAAGGGGAAGCCCTCAACAAGATGGACTGACACAGTGGCTGCAGTGATGCACTCAGGTTTAGCAACCACCAGATAGTGTTTTGTTCTGTTGTACATAGAGTCACAATGAGTTGGAGCTGACTCAATGGCACCTAAGAACAACAGCAACATAAACATACAAAAATATTTAATTTTTGAAGCATTATAAAACAAACACTTATGAACTCACCAGCCAGCCTTAGAACCAAAACGTTATCATTACTGTAGAAGCTGCAGTTCTATGGATAGACTTCAGAAACATGATGCAGAAAAGTAAGACTAAAAGGATTATATACTAAATGAGAGTTTTAAATAAAGCTTAACAAATAACAAAATAATAAGGACTTTAGGAATACATACATATTTAATTTTAAGTTACTAAGGAAGGTTCTTTTGCCTTAAATCTTTGGTAAAACCTTTCTTGATTTTCTGTTGGTAATCTGGGATTAGTAACAGGGTAATCTCAAAAGGGCAATGTGGTAGGGTAAAATTATAACATGCATTAAAGTTTGAGCAATATGACAAAGCATGAGGTAGTTTGGAGTCTGAGGTGATTCAAACTGGTATAACCAACCCCCTCGACCTAAAACCCTAGAGAAATAGAGGCAATCTGAATTTCCCACCATTAAGTGTGAACATGTTCAACCTTGACTAAACTAATGGACAGGCTGACTGAACAGTTTGGATAACCTGGGACATTGAGAGCACTGGCATTTGTATTATAGTTGAATAAATAAATTTTAGTTGATTTTAATTGTATTCTGTTGCCCCAATTTAAAATGTCTTTTATTTTTGACCTGTGTTCCTGAAGAACCACCCCCTGTGCTTCTAATAAAGATGAAGGAAGAATACTGTTTGTAAAAACAGCCTTTGAAAAATTCATATTGATGAATTTAACATCATTTAGCAAATTAATTAATTAATATACCTTTCATTTAGTGTCTACTCTATTTCAGTAGCTGTGAAAATGCTTTAACTTTTTCTTCTATTCATCCTTGCCATGGTTTAAAGTCTTGACATAAGTAAACTTAATAATTATAGTCTCCTTTTAGGTTACAATGTGCTATTCAGGAGCTGTGATAATGCAGTCTACCATCTTAAAGTGTTTTTTTTTTTCAGAATCTTTAGAACTGAGGGCTCTCTTCTCAACACAGAGTGGCTTGTCGCAGAGTAGCCAGGGAGCACTGACAGCCCTTCAGGAAATTGTTGGCTTTGGTGCTGCACAGGGCTGTGTGGCTCACCAAGAACTTCTCTGAAAACATTGTTAGGTACTGTACTGTCAGCTCTCACTCATAGAGACCCTAACAGAATGAAACATTTCCCAGTCCTGAACCATTCTCATCATCCTTGCTACACTTGAAGCCATCATTACAGCCACTGTGTCAATCCATCTCACTCAGGAGATGGATTTTCACTGCCCCTCTACTTTAACAAGCATGGTATCTTCCTAGAGAATGGTCTCTTCTGACAACATGATCAAAGTAGGTGAGACAAAGCCTGGCCTTTCTCACTTCTAGGAAGCATTCTGACTATGCTTCTTCCAAGACAAATTTGTTCATTCTTCTGGAAGTCCATGGAATTTCCAGTACTTTTTGCCAACACCATAATTCAAATGCTTCAATTCTTCTTTGGCCTTTCTTGTTATTGTCCAGTTTTTATACCTATGAGGCTACTGAAATACACTTTAAAGAGGTCTTTTGTAGCAGATTTTCCCAGCGCAATATGTCATCATCTGATTTCTTGACTGCTGCTTCCATGGGTGTTGATTGTAGATCCAACTAAAATGTAATCCTTGACAACTTCAATCTTCTCCACATTCATAGTGATGTTACTTATTGGTTCAGTTGTAAGGATTTGTGTTTTCTTTATGCTGAGGTATACTCCATACTGAAGGCTATAATCTTTGATCATCATCAGTAAGTGCTTCAAATCATCTTCATTTTCAACAAGCAAGGTTGTATCATCTGCATATTGTAGATTGTTGAAAATGAGAGATCTTATAATTAAGAGAGGAGGATCCAGGCTTGCATAATGGGTGTAGGTGCTCTCCATGATATGAGGGCCTAAAGTAGTGCCAGGCACATAGAATGGCAATGAATAAAACAAATTATCTGATGACCTCATTTCTGTCTATAATTTGTGATGTTATGTCACTTCACTTTTTGGAGTCTTGTTTTTCTATCTGTTAAGTAAGGAGGATAATGATACCTATCACAGAACCCTGTGTCAAGGATGAATTAAGGTAATGGATATCAACAACTTTGTGAATTCTAAGATAACTATACAGATATAAGGGCATAAGATCAGAAAATTGTAGGGGGATTATACTGAGTGAGACATGAAGTAGATAATTTTTTGCTTTTATTTTTTGAAAGTTGATTAAGTAGCATCTACATTAGTCAAATCCAGATTAACAATGGTACTTGATTATATGGCATTTTTTCAGTGCTCCACATTATAAGAAA
Organism: Orycteropus afer afer; assembly: GCF_000298275.1. Classification (NCBI taxonomy): domain Eukaryota; kingdom Metazoa; phylum Chordata; class Mammalia; order Tubulidentata; family Orycteropodidae; genus Orycteropus; species Orycteropus afer. Next base: position 3,725,341 of record NW_006921658.1, read on the forward strand.
TTTTAATCACAAGCCTTCAAAAGGAATAGCAATTTATCAATAAAATTCTTTAATATATTCTTTTCTGACCATTTTATTGTATTTTACATGAAAGTTTACATAGCAAATTAGTTTCTCATTCAACAATTTATACAGAAATTGTTCTATGGCATTGGTTGTTAACTAGATGATCTTTGAAATCATTCCCAGTTTTAACTGTTTGTTCGTTCACTTAACTAATGTTTATTGAGTATCTACCATGACAAATGTTGTTCTAGGCACTTGGGATACGTTACTGAAAAATAAACAAAACACAGATTCATTTCTATAAGCTTTCTCAATATAATCTTTCCTTAGATTTTATTCTACAAAATGGTCATGGAATCATGAAACTGATATACACTTAATAATTTGTGGAGAGTAACAACATAAAATGTTTAACTAAACTATTAGAAATTGTTTATAGAAAAATATCTGATTAAATTATCAACATTAGATAAATGTAACTTTTTTGAGCATTTTCTTAGAGTAAGAAATTTCTAAATTCCTTTTCTTATGAAAATTGCAGAAAAACTGACTAAGGTCAAGTACCCCATTGAGATACACTTTTTGTGTATGTCTGATTGTATCTGGGCTTAAGGCATGCAAAAGAAAACCAATATTAGAATCTAGACTTTAAATTTAGTTTACATTTTGAATAACAGTTTAACCAAAAGAGTCCTTTTGCCTTTCTACTTGATTTGAGAGATTTCTTGATTGAGAGCTTTGATTGATGTGCGGACCCTGACTTTAAACTCTTGTGACAGTTCTTACACTGTGTTGATTTTGTAAATTCCCCTCAAATCTCTCTGTGGATATTTTGGCCTTTGAAATTGCCCTCAGTCTCACTGAAACCTTTTGTCTACAACATGGGGAATCATGGCCCTCTGCTTCTGGCCAACTTCAAAAAAAAACCCTTGATTTTCAGGTGTTTTGCAAGAGGATGTTTGTTAAGTCATCCTCTGTAGGTCACTGATGATAATGTGTTAAACTCTGTCCCAAACCAGTTAGTTCTTTACAAACCCAGTTTGTGTTGGTACGTGACATCCATAGAATTCGCCATTTCCAAAGTTTTAGGGCAACTTCTTATATAATCCTCTAGTATATGTACTAGGAACATTTTCTTTCATGTCCCAACAGTACATCTTGATGCAATTATGTAGCATGTTGCAATATGTGTGTGTGTAATTTTGCTTTTTTACTGATATGTGTGTAGATTTCTCAGATGTGTACCTTTTAACTGATATAAAAATTTTAGGGAACTGTGCAGCTCTGTTGGCACTGTGGTTAGAGCATTGGGTTGCTAACCAAGCAGTCAGTGATTCGACGCTACCAGCACTCCACAAGAGAAAGATGAAACAAGTCTACTTCCGTAAAGATTTACAGCCTTGGAAATCCTATGGAGAAGTTCTACTCTGTTCTATAGGGTCACTATGAGTTAGAATCGACTCAATGGCAGTGAGGTTTTTTTTTTTTTTGGGGGGGGGGGAGGGGGCAAATGTATTGTTTATGAAGCTCATATGATCATTGCTTCCTGATATTTGTGCCTTTGTCTGTAACCCTCACCCCTTAAGGGTGGGCAGGACCTGAGACTTCCTTCTACCTGTGTAAAATATGAGAAAGGTGATAGGATGTATTCACATGCATCCTATATGCATGATTCCATTACATAGACTACATGTACATGATTATGTTACATAAGATTGCAAGACTGTCATGCAAGAGGACTTTCTTTCCGTTGATGGCTAATAGCAATTCCCACCTTGGAGTTTACAAAGTCTTATGGGTAGAAAAGCCACACTAAGTAATTTACTACACCGCACTGCCATCAAGTTGATTCAGACTCATTGTGACTCCCTTTGTGTTTCCATGGTGGTAAATCTTTGCAGAAGTAGATTGCCCAGTCTTTTATCTGAGGAGTGGCTGGTGGGTTTGAACCACCAACCTTCTGGTTAGCAGTCAAATGCCTTAGGCACTAGGCCACCAAGCTGCAAATGATTGCCTCAAACAAACAAACAAAAAAAAAAAACCAACTCACTGCCATCGAGTCGCTTTTGACTCATAGCTACCCCTTCTTGGGTTTCTGAGGTGGCATCTCTATGGAAGTAGATCACCCAGTCTTCCTTCCGAGGATTGGCTGGTGGATTTGAACCACCAGCCTTCTAGTTAGCAATCAAATGCCTTAGGCAATAGGAGAAGGTTCATAAATTAGTGAGAAAATCTTGGGAAATCTACCTTAATAGCATGACCCGTTAACAGCCTTCCGTAGGATAAACACAGTAGAGAATTTTCAATACTCCTTACAGCACTAGGAATAGTGTCAAAACCAAAACAGATAGAATTTTACAAAGCCTCAAGTAATGGTTAGGACTTACTTAGGTGGTCAAAGTGGTGGGAAGAAGATATATTTCAGGTAGGATAAATAGCAAACAAAGGTGACAGAGGCAGTACTGTTTTGAGTGCATTTGAGAAAAAATGATCAGAATATCAGAAGTTTCAGGAATGAGGACAGTGTGAAGGAGAGAATGGTAAGGAAGACAGAGGTTATTTTGTGGATCACCTTGAAGACAAGTCAAGAAGTCTAAACATTATTCTTTGAACCTGTGGTATCTCCTCTCCCTTCCTTGTCTTAATCCTTGTGGCTTTATTTTACATATTGGGCTTTTTCAAAAGATTTTATTTAAACAAAAGGTTGTACAGCTCAAAACAATATGTGAACTTACTTTAGAAATGTGAAGTCTTATATTTTTGAGCAGAGGAGTTAAGTTATGAAATATCCATTTTATAATTCATCTGATGATAGTTCCCAGACAGGATTGAAGGAGTGATAAACTCAAGTTACAGGGACCAGATAGAAGGTTACTGCAATTATTTACAGTCTGAAATGGATTCATTGATATAGGCAAAACAGGATTTTACAGTAGGATTCAGGGATTTAATAGTTCTTAACCTGGACCCTCAAGCATGAAAGACTCTCAATAAATATATTTTGAGTTATAGAGGTTTAACAATAGGACTAGGATCCAGACAGAACCAAAAATTACTATAGAATGTATTGTTGATAAACCACACACACACACACACACACACACACACCTACCTTTTTGTGTGGGGGAAAAGTTTGAATAAAGTGTTCCTTGGTCATTCTGGAGATTATATTTAAAATGTCATTAAAAATCTATTGCCGAGTCAACTCTGATTCATATCTACCGTATAGGACAGAGTAGAACTCCCCCATGGGGTTTCCAAGGCTATAAATCTTTATAGAAGCAGACTGCCTCATCTTTGTCCTGAGGAGTAGCTGTTGCTGTTGTTGTTATGTGCCGTCGAGTCGGACCTGACTCATAGCGACCCCCTCTTGGGTTGCCGAGGCAGTATCACTACGGAAGTAGATTGCCCAACCTTCCTTCCGAGGAGTGGCTGGTGGGTTTGAACTGCCAACCTTCTGGTTAGAAGTCAAGTGCCTTAGGCACTATGCTACCAGAGCTACTGAAGAGTGGCTAGTGGGTTCAAATTGCTGACCTTTTGTTTAGCAGCCTCCAACCACTATACCATCAGAACATCAACTCTTGTTAAGAAACCAGTTACTTTATGACATGAATTTTCTAAATGGAATTTTTAAAATAATAAATACCAAACTTTTTGATTTGTTTGACTTGATAAAATCCTGAAAGTTCTATAGGGCCTATTGTAACCTGGAAAGTTGGGTAAAAATTAAATCATGCTTAT
>NW_006921658.1:3729287-3730755 GCF_000298275.1 Orycteropus afer afer
TCCTTCCCAGGAGTGGCTGGTGGGTTTGAACCACAAGCCTTTTGGTTAACAGTCAAGTGTCTTAGACACTATGCTACTAGAGCTCCTAAAAAAAAAAAAAAAAAAAAGTAGTTGAGTTAATTCCAATTTAGCATAACCCCATGTGTTACAGAGTAGAATTGTTCCATAGGGTTTTCTTGGCTATAATCTTTACAGAAGCAATTCTCCAGGCCTTTCTTCCACAGTTTAGTTAGGTGGGTTTGAATTGCCTACTTTTACATTAGTGGTAGATTGCAAGCCACTTGCCATACTCAGGGACATTGTAGCATCAATAAACTTTACTAAATGAGAGCTATTAATTATTTGTTTTTAAAAAGAGCATTGGATTTTCACAATTTTCAAAAGCTAGTCATTTAAAAATAAAAATATAGTTGATGGGATGTTCCAATTTAAATAATGAATATTTTAAATTAGAATTTTTAATTTTAATTAAATATATCAGTTCTTTTCAAAGTTATTTAGAATACATAGACATTTTTTTTCTTACGTTTGGTTGTTGTTGTTGTTGCTTCCAATTAATAACAGTATAAATGTTTCAATGAAAGTATGCAAATATCAATGTCTTGAAAGTAACTTTTTTCATTAAAACTTAGAATATTGCTCATATCATAATAGATGCCCACTGCATTTGATTGGTGTTGGAAAACATAAATACATGTCAGTTATGGTTGGAGTGATTTCTCTTGATATGAGGAGAATGTCAGTGTCTAATAAAATGCTTCATTGGGATCTTTCTATTATAATTTATTTTATAAATTATAGTTTATTTTATAAAATTCATTAGAGGAATATATGAAAAGAAAAAATCTTCTTTATATTTTCTCCTAAGGTATCTTTTTTAGAAAAAAAAATCTATAAATGCATAGTTTCTTCTATTTAATAACACTTAAAAAAAAAAAAAAAAAACTTTTGTAATTCCTGGCTTATTTCAGTTTAATAGTGATTTCTTCTCCCCCAAATCTCAGAATTCTAAAATTTCACTAACCAATAAATGGAAAAGTGACAAAGATCCAAGTTTATTTTGAGTTTTACTATGTCAAAAATAGAAAAAAAAATCCACATTTAATATATGACATTTTTTTCCATTTCTAAACTATACATCCCCCCCTTTTCTAAAAGAACAATTTCTAAAATATACCTTTCCCCCCTTTGCTAAAAGAACCATTTCTAAAATATACTTCACCCCCCTTTGCTAAAATTACACAGTTACAATAAGTAATGAAGGAAAGGAATGAAATGATGGAGAGTGTGATAGTTGGAGTTGTATGTCAACTTGGCTGGACCCCAGTTGTGGGTGGTTGTTCCCATGATGGGATCAGATGACTGAGTTCTGAGTGGCCGGTCTGCCCAAGGGGAGTTTCCCTAGGGGTGTGGCCTGCTTGCAATGATATTCCAAGGACAATCTGGAAGAACGGCATTCCGAACTACA
>NW_006921658.1:3730980-3741401 GCF_000298275.1 Orycteropus afer afer
TTTTTTTTGTGTGTGTTTCTCTAGAGAACCCAATCTAACACAGAGAGATTGGTGTATTCTGAGGGTAAGGAAGATCACTCAGGTACTTAAACCAAACTATATGTTATTTTTGATGGTTAAATTTACATGACTGAAATCATTGCCTTTAGAAATTCTTAAACATGTGTGCAGACATGCACATACAATTATCATGATTGAGTGCCATTTGGGTTCTTACCAAACTTTCTTTTCATCATGGAGAACTGAAGGTGCTGATAAGATCAATGAAGGAAATCAAACTGTAATTCAGAAAGTCAATAGGAAATAACAACCTGGAGATCACTGAATAGTGCAGGAATCTCAAGGTAACATAACACCCCCTAATAATAATAATAATAATAATAATAATAATAATAATAATTAGATCAAAATCTGGCAGTGAAGGGTGAGAAATGCAGATCTGTTTTGGGCTTTGCATCAGGAGAGCAGGATGGATCACTCCCTTCCTTAGGATGGTAGATAGACCACATTTGGAATTCAATCTGCTGTTTTGTGAACTCTTCCAAAAGAAATATTGGAAGATGTCCAGAAAGGAGCAATACCAGTGATAAAAAAGGACTAAAGAATTGATTTGTGAGGAGAGATTAAAGCAGATAGTGTGTTCAATTAAGTGAAGATTAAGCAGGCCTTGATAGTATGCTATGCATATTTGTGAAACCTAAATGAAGTTAGGGCATATTTAGCATAATAGAATGGCCACAGTTAAGGAAGAGATGGCTTTCAACAAAGACAAATTATAAAGAACTTATTAGAAGATACCATTCAACCTTTTTTTTAATGGAAATATTAGTTTTGATAAGACAGTAATTTTAAAATGATGTTATAAAATTAACTTATTATTTTGTTGTTGTTATGTGCCGTCGAGTCGGCCCCGACTCATAGCGACCCCTCCTTGGGTTTCCGAGGCAGTATCACTACGGAAGTAGGATTGCCCAACCTTCCTTCCGAGGAGTGGCTGGTGGGTTTGAACCGCCAGCCGTCTGGTTAGCAGGCAAGTGTCTTAGCCACTATGCTACCAGAGCTCCCAACTTATTATTAATATACAGTTAATAAAAAGTTTCTTGAAGTCACAATTCAGTTTATATAACAAATTAGTTATATTGTTATTGTTGTTGTTATGTGTCATTAAGTGAATTTCAACTCATAATGATCCTATGGGGAAAAGTAGTATGGCTCTATAGGGTTTCCAAGACTGTAATTTTTATGGGAAGCAGATTACCACATCTTTCTCCTAGTGGAGCAAGTGGTGTGTTCAAACTACTGCTGAGAGTTTAACCATTGTGTCACCAGGGCTCCTTATGGTTATCAGATAAACCTTTATTTTTGTTGGCTAAGGAGTATTAGAAATTATCAAAGAACTTTTATTTATGGTTTAAAAAAAAAGGAAAGGAAGGAAGGAGGAGAGAAAGGGAGAGACAAGAGGGAGAAAGAGAAAGAGAGAAAGAGAGAGAGAGAGTAAGGGAGGGGAGGGAGGAAACAAAGAAAGAAAGAAAGAATGAAAAGAATCTCAAAGACAGCAATTCTCAAACTCTTGGTGTCTAAATATCTTTACCCTTTCAAAAAACATTGACGTTCCCAGAGATAACTTGTTTCCATGGGTTATATATATTGGTATTTACTGTATTAGATATTAAAACTAAGAACATTTAAACATATTTATTTATTGCTTCATTGAAAAAAATAGTAAGCCCATTATGTGTTAATTTATAGAATATGTTTTCAATGAAAAATAACTATAGAAAAGTGTGACAGTGTTTTCCATTTTGCTTAATCTCTTTAATGTCTGACTTAATAGATCCAACCCATTGCTGTTGAGTTGGATCTGACTCATAGCAATACTCCTTGGGTTTCCAAGGCTGTATCACTTTGGAAGTAGATTGCCTAACCTTCCTTCTGAGGAATGGATGGTGGGTTTGAACCGCCAGCCTTCTGGTTAGTAGTCAAATGCCTTAGACACTATGCCACCAGAGCTCCTGACTTAATAGAAAATAGCTGTATTCCTACATTGAATCTATTGTGATGTGCCATTTTGGTTAAAGTATATGTAGAAAGTCCAGCCTCACACAGATATATGGTGGGAGAAGGTGGGAGAAGATGGGGTATTAATCTTTTCAAATAATTATAGATATTCATTTTGACATACACCAAAACTTGACAAGTTGTACTTTCTTACTGGTTAGTTGATATCATAACAATGAACCTTTAGTACTCTGCTACATTAAAATCCATTGATCTGTTCTGTATTTTTAATGGATTTGTTATAATTTTGAAGAACGATGCAGTGGTCATATAGAAAATATTTGTTCTCTGAATTATTTAGATCTACCATATTGACCAATTTCATTATACACTATCAAAAATTTACATTTGTTAATATTACCACTGATCTCTTTGAAAGTTTTTAAATTTTGAAAAACTATGAAACTCCTGCAGAAGATGAAATTTGAATTTCTCCTGAAAGCTCAAATTTTGTCATTGACTCACATACTGTCAGTTTTATTTTTTATTTTAAAGAAACAAACTCACTTTGTTCATTAAAAAAAAAAAAAAAAAAAGTTTTGAGTTCCAGCAAGGTGGTGGAATACACGAACAAGCTATACAGACCCTTGGCAACAAAGCAATGAAAAACCATTGAAACAGATACAAAAGATGATCCTGAAACCATGAACTTAGAAGGGAAGGGTAAAGAAGTGGATTAAATACCAATTAGTATTAGAACCTGAATGAAACAGTGAGTAAGGAGACAGACAGATTTGAGGAATGCCAGCTGTCCTGAGGGCACAGACATTTTGAATATTTCCTGATAGCAACCTAAGAATTGGCTCTGCTCATCAAGGCTGCCCAAGCAAGGACTGCATTGTGCCTGACGACCAGAAGGGAAAACATTGAGGAAGGGGACAGGTAAAACTGTGGATTGCTTATGGTGACTTGAGGGCGTGGTCATTTGGGGTATTTGCAAGTGGCTGGCCACAGCCGTGTGTGTAAGTGGAGTTCTTGCTTGGACTGTGGTGACCTGGGAGTTGGCTCCACCTGCCAAGGACAGCATGGACAACCACGCTGGAGACTGACAATTGGAGAGGTGCGATACTCCCCCTTGTGCCCTGTGCCCTCTTGGTGAACAGGGGTATGGCTATCCTCCTGCCTCTACCTACCTTCTTGACCTGCAGGGGCTCCATCCTGGCCTGTGACTTGGCAGAGCCTGGGTGCCATGCCCTTCCCCCTACAGTTTTGCTTTTGTTTGTTTGTTTTTAAATTATTCTATCTTCTTCCTTTATTTTATTTTTGTGTCTCTCCTGTCCTTAGTTCTTTTTCATTTCTTTCCCTTTTATTTCCCTTCTCTTTTCCTGGCTCCCCCCCCCCCACCTTTCTTTTGGTTCTTTCCATCCCTTGTTTTTCCTTTTACAGCATTCCTTATTCTTTTACTCTTCTTTTTTCATTATCTTTCTTTTATCCTTTATTAATATATTTTGAAAATTTATTTATTTATTTATGTAATGGTTATTCCTGTTTGTTTATGTGGTTTGAGTTTTGTTTTCTTTGGTGATTTTTTTAAAAAAACATTTTTATCTGACGGAGTGGGGGACAGTAACCATTCCCACACAACCCAACCATGCCTTCACCTCCTGCAGCTCCATCTACTAAGTGAGGGCCACCACTTGCTTTTCAACCAACTGTCTATCAATAGATGGTGGCTAATACTAGCTTAACTCACCCTCAACTGCTCCTGATAAACAGCTAACAGAGATCTGTACACACACTCTCATTCTCTATCACACCCACCAGAAGACAGATGGTGAGTGCCTAAGCGCTAAAAACTCGTGAATAGAGGAGCACAGTACCCTGCTCACACAGATATAGCAAAACAAAATAAACAGAGAAAAAACCCTTCATGAATCACAACATAAAACCATAAATTAAACATAAACACAAAAACACCACAATGTCTCAGAGACAACAACTATCATAGTCCACACAAAGAAGCAAGATAAAGGAGTAGAAACAAGGGACCAGAATATAAATCCAGAAAACTTCCTCCAGGAAGATGGAGCATTGGAACTCCCTGATAGGAAATTTGAAAGAATTATATTTGTGTACCTTCAACAGATTAGGAGACAGATCAAAGAAAACACTGACAAGATCAAGGAAAACCCTGATGAAATTAAGCAAAGCACAGAGTAGACTCTAGAACAAATTAGGAAAACACACACACAAAAATTACAAAATAAATGAAAAATCAGAAATGATACAAAAACAACAGATAGAAATCCAGAAGATTAATACTAAGATTTCAGAAATAGATAACACATTGAATAGACAAAGGAATAGAATGGAATCAGTGAAAGACAGAATTAATAAGATTGAAGACAAATACTGCAATGTTACTTTGTTAAGAGATCAATCAGACAAAAGATCAAAACATAATGAAGAAAAACTAAGATTCATGTGGGATACCATCACAATCAATGACCTACGTGCAATTGGAAATCCAGAACAGGAAGAGACAGATAAAAACCACAGAGAAAATTGTCTAAGATTTGTTGAAAGAGAATTTCACTAATATGATGAAAGATGAGAATATATCAATTCAAGAAGTTCAATGAATGCCAAGTAGGACAGATTCCAAAAGAAAATCATTAAGATATATCCTCATCAAACTCACCAAAACCAGAAACAAAGAAAGAATCCTGAAAGCAGCAGGGGAAAAATGAAAATTTATCTGCAAAGGGCAACCAATAACACTAAGCTCTGATTTCTTAGCAGAAACCAAGCAGGTGAGAAGGTAATGGTATGATATATATAAAACTCTGAAAACTCTGAAAGAAAAAAATATCTCCAACCAAGAATTATATATCCAGCAAAATTGCCTATGAAATATGAGGGTGAAATTAGGAGATTTCAAGATAAGCAGAAATTAAAGGAATTTGTTAAATGAAGACCAACTTTACAAAAAATGCTAATGGGAGTTCTTTGGACAGAGAACCAAAAAGAGCAAACAACAACTAATGACTAACACATATGCCAACATAACCCAGAAACCAATCCAGCTATAGAAGTATCCAAAGTAAAATAAGCTTATGTTCTGGTTACTTAGTGCTGCTCTGACAAGAATATACCACCAATGGGATGGCCTTGAAAAATAGGTGTTTATTATCTTACAGTTTGGAGGCTTTAAGTCTGAGTACAAAGTGCCAGGCTCTAGGGGCTGGGTGAAAGCCTCTCAGCCTTGGGCTTCAGCTGTGCCTCCTGCTTCCTGCCCACTAGACCTAGAGGCTTTTCTTCATTCAGATAGCTGCTGGCTGCTGAAACTGACAAGCCCAAGGTTGACAAGTAAAAAGGCACAATCCCAATGTTACCAAACCACATGGCAGGCCATTAATTCAAGTCCACTGAAAGTCTCGAAGTCAGCAGAGCGTGGAAGGCTGCTGAACAATGACATGGCTACATGCAGGGTTCAAGTGTGCCATAAGCTAGAGACCATTCCCCAAGGCTCTCCTTATATACAGGAAGCAGATTGCATCCCTAAGTCAGCTACTCAGCTGCTCACAGTAAATTACACCATGGAGTTGATTACCAGTCTCATCATGGGGAACACTACACTCAGCTGCCCAGCCACTCAACCAGGCCCAGCCAAGTAGACACACAAACAACTACCACAGCTTACAAAGCTGTAAATAGAGAACCAGAGACATCAACTGGTAAATGAGGACAATTACGAACCAAAAAGAGGGAATAATAGTGTAGTTACAGAACTTCTAAATGGTGAGGAAGTCAAGACAAATGCAAGATAGAACTGACTGTTTTAAACTTGTGAAGAAAATTGTAAATTACAGGATAACCTCAAAGAAAAATATCAAACATTTGCATCGCAATATAAAAGAGGACAAGCACAAATATTTAGCAAATACTAAAACAATAGCAGTGAAAGATGATAACATGACTCATAAACAAAATGAGCTCAACACAGAAAATTATATGGAACAAAGAAATCAACAATACCACACAACATCTCATAACTAAATGATATCAATAAATTCATACTTGTTGATAATTATACTGAATGTCAATGAATTAAATGCACCACTCAAAAGATGGAGAGTTACAGACAGTATAAGAAAACCTGAACCATCAATATGCTGTCTATAAGAGACTCACCTTAGACACACAGATAAAAATAGACTAAAAATCAAAGATTGGAAGAAGATATACCAAGGAAATGGCAATGAAAAGAGAGCAAGAAAGGCAATATAAATTTCTGAAAAAATAGACATTAAGACAAAAATGACCAGAAGAGATAAGGAAGGACATTATATAATAATTAAAGGATTAGTTGAACAAGAGGACATAACCATAATAAATATCTACACACCTGATGAAAGGCCCCCAAAATGCATAAATCAAACTTTAATGGAATTGAAAAGACAAATAGATGACTCCATAGTAATAGTAGGAGATTTTAATACACCACTTTCAAGAAAAGATAGAAAAACTGGAAAGCAGCAAAGATGCAGAAGAACTAAAGAATACAATCAATCAACTTGACCTTATAGATATCTATAGAGCTCTTCACCCAAAAGCAGCAAAATATACATTTTTTCCAACACACATGAAACATTCTCCAGGATTTATCTTATGTTAGGCCACAGAGAAAGCCTGCATAAATTTAAAAACTTTGAAATATTTACAGCATCTTCTCAGGTCACAATGCTATAAAATTAGAACACTAAGAAGATGAACAGACAACTAGCAAAAGAGTGCAATCTACTTCCATGGTGATACTGCCTTGGAAACCCAAGGAGGGGTTGCTATGAGTCCTGTCCGACTCGATGGCACATAACAACAACAACAACAACAACAACAACAACAACAAAACAACTAGGTAATAGAAGAAATAAAAAATGAAATAAAAAATTCTTGACTCAAATGAGAATGAAAACACAACAAACCAAAATATTTGGACAGAGCAAAAGCAATGATCAGAGAGAAATTTATATCAATAGATGCATATATCAAAAAAGAAGAAAGAACCAAAATCAATACCTTAATCTAACAACTCGAACAATTAAAAAAGAGTAGCAAAAAAAGCCTAGTCACCAGAAGAAAAGAAATAATAAAGATTCAAGCTGAAATAAATGAAACAGAAAATAGAAAGATAATAGAAAAAATCAGCAAGATTAGAAGTTGGTTCTCTGAAAAGATTAATAAAATTGCCAAACCACTGACAAACTTTACAAAGGAAAAGAATGAGAAATGCAAATAACATGAATAAGAAATGAAATGGGTGACATCACAATAGAACCAACAGAAATAAAAATAAAATAATAAGAAAAAAATATCAAGATACTATGAAGAATTGTACTCCAACAAATTTGAAAACCTAGAAGAAATCGATAGATTTCTAGAAACACACTACTGACCTAAACTAACACCAACTGAGGTAGAAAACTAGAACAGACACATAACAAAAGAAGAAATTGAACAGGTCATAAAAAAATCACCAACAAAAAAATGTCTTGACCCACATGATTTCACTGGAGATTTCTCCCAATCATTCAGAGAACAGCTGACACCAATCCTACTCAAACAATTCCAAAGCATAGAAAAGGAAGGAATCCTCCCAACTTCGTTTTATGAAGCAAGCATAATCCTGCTACCCAAACCAGGCAAAGACATCACTAGAAAGGAAAACTACAGATGAATATCTCTCTCACGAATATAGAAGCAAAAATCTTCAACAAAATCCTAGCCAATATACTCTAACAACATATCAAAAAATAATACATCATGACCAACTGGGATTCATACCAGTTATGCAAAGATGGTTTAACACTAGAAAAACTATCAAAGTAATCCATCACATAAGTAAAATAAAGGAAAAGAATCACATTATCACATCAATCAATGCAGAAAAGACACTTGATAAAATCCAATACCTATTCCTGATAAAAAGTGTCAGTAAAACAGGAATAGAAAAGAACTCCTCAACATAATAAAAGACATGTATGCAAAATCAACAGCCAACATTATTCTAAATGGAGAGAGACTGAAACCATTCCTCTTGAGGACAAGATCCAGACAAAGATGACCTCTATCTCCACTTCTATTCAACTTTTTATTGGAAGCCCTAGCCAGGGCAATATGGCAAGAAAGGGAAATCAAAGGCATCCAAATTTGTAAGAAAGAATTAAAACTACCCCTATTTTCAGATGATATGATCCTATATATAGAAAATCCAAAAGACTCAGCAAGAAAACTACTGGAACTTATTGAAAGATTTATCATAGTGGCAGGATACAAGATCGACATAAAAAATCAGTTGGATTCCTCTACACCAGCAAAAAGGTCTCTGAAAATGAAATAAGGAAATCAGTAACATTTACAATGGCTACCAAAAAGATATGATACTTGAGAATAAATTTTACCAGGAACGCTAGAGACTTATACAAAGAAAACTACAAAACTCTACTTCAAGAAACTTTAAGAGATTTACATAAATGGAAGAACATATTCATGGATAGAAAGATTGAACATTGTGAAAATGTCAATACTACCCAAAGCAATCTATAAATTCAATGCTTTCACGATCCAGATTCCCTCAACATTCTTTAACATTGAAAAACCAATCGCTAATTTTATATGGAATGGAAAAAGGCCTGGGGCAAACAAAACACTATTGAAGAAAAACAAATTAGGAGGTCTCACGCTCCGAGATCTCAAAACCTACTATACACCCACAGTTGTCAAAACAACCTGGTATTGGTACAATGACAAACACATAGACCAGTGGAGCAGAATTGATAACCCAGAAATTGATTCATCGACCTATGGTCAGCTGATCTTTGACAAAGGGCTGAAGTCCATTAAATGGGGAAGAGAAAGTATCTTTCACAAACAGTGTTGGCAAAACTGGATATCCATTTGCAGAAAAATGAAACAAGATAAATGCCTCACACCAAACATGAGATACCATCTCACCTCAGTATTAATAGCAAAGTTCAATAAGACAGCAAATAACAAATGCTGGTGAAGATATGGAGAGATTGGGACTCTCATACATTGTTGACAAGACTCTCAAATGATACAACCACTGTGGAAACTGGTATGGCAATTCCTTAAAAAGTTGGAAATAGAAATAGAGTTTGATCCAGCAATTCCATTACTAATTATATATTCTAAAGAAATAAGAGGCAGGACATGAATAGATATATGCACACCCATAATCATTGCAGCACTATTTACAAAAGTAAAGAGATAGAAACAACTTAATTGCATATCAATTGAGGAATGGATAACCAAATTGTGGTACTGCCAAAGGAGCAAGGAGATCACACCTTCTGACCTCCTCTAACCCTACAAGAGGAAGACAGAATCACCATCAATAGCCCAGGGCCTATTCCTGTGAGGCCAGACATGCTGCCTCCATCCAGCGCTTTCATCAACTCTGACACCAAGCATTCCTCCTGCAGCACCTACCCCCTCTCTGCTGGGTTCGATAATTTGCTGCATTAGCCACACAGAACTCACAGATTATGGGGTTTATTAGGGAAGAAACAGACTAAAACTCAAGTTCAGAAATGTGCCCAGTCTCTCACAGCTTGTCGTTTCTCAGCTGACAGTCCCTCTTAGCAGTATGTGTCTCTTGAGGTCTCTCTCAGCAGTGCAGTGCATGCCTCTTGCATCTCTCTCTCTCAGCAGCGTGTGTCTCTCATGTCTCTCAGGAGTGTGTTTCTCTCAGCAGCATGTCCTCCTCAGCCAGCAGTCAGAGAGACTTCTGCCTTTAGGAGGCCTCCTTTTGAGCCTGGCAGAGTGGAAAACAAACCAATCCCAATATGAGAATTCCATACACCTGAGAGAGAGCTAATAAAAATTACTTCATGCTGCTCCCAACAGAAATACCCAGGTGTATAACTAACAACCAGGAGCTACTTGGTTGCTCATGGCAAATTCCACCATGGAGTTTACAAAGACTTATGGCTAGAAAAGCCACAATATATAATTTACTACACTGCAGGTACATACATACAAAGGAATATTATGCGACCTAAACAATAATGTAGAATCTACAAAATGCCACATAATGTGGATGAACATGGAGGACATTATGCTGAGGGAAATAAGTCAATCACAGAAGGATAATAGTCCACTATTGTAAAAAGTCAAGGAAAGGTTTATACATAGAAGGAAACTTTCTTTGTTGGCTACCAGGGATGGGAGGGGAAGGAAGATTAATATACATATTTGTTGTTGGTGTTAGTGCCATTGAGTTGTTTCCGATTCACAGTGAGCCCATGCACAGCAAAGCAAAACACTGCTCGATCCCGCACCAGCTCCACAATCCCTGCTATACTTGAGCCCATCATCACAGCGACCTTGTCAATCCATCT
>NW_006921658.1:3744586-3746677 GCF_000298275.1 Orycteropus afer afer
GTTAAGTTTGTGCATCAACTTGGCTGGATTCCACTTTTGTGTGTCAACTTGGCTGGACCACAATTGTGAGTGGTTTAAGCAGTTATGATATGGGTTCTTCTCATGATGAGATTGGATGTATATGTTTTAAGCAGCCAATCTGTTTCCCTAAGGAGTTTCCCTAAGGTCTTCTTCCAATACATTTAAGGACATCCTTGGAAAAAGAACCACTCTCCTGTGGATCAGGATCCTGTTGTGCTGCCTACAACTGTTCGTGAGTGAACAATCCACCATTTGGTCTGGAGATCTTGGATTCATCATTTGTTGGAGGCAACAGCCTGTACACTGCATGCCAACCTTGAGCTCATCAGCCCTTGCAGCTGTGTGAGTCAGGGAAAGCCTCCAGCTTGATGTTTGATCTAATAACTTGGGACTTGTCAGCTTCCATAAGTGTGTGAGCCATTTTCCTAAGATAAATTTCTCTCTCTCTCTCTCTCTATATATATATAAGCTTTCCTGGTTTTGTCTCTCTAGAGAACCCAGGCTAACACATTATGACACTGAGAGAGTGGGGTGCTACTCTGACAGACCTAAAATGTGGTAACAGGAGTGGAGTATGTTCTTGATCCAAGATCCCTGTGCTGAGACACTGGTAGAGAGACCCCGGCATGAGTCATGAGAGATGGCGGGAGCAGAGCTGAGACCGGCATGAGACAGCGACAGCCTTACCAGCCGACAGAGGAGAAAACTGTATGCTTTTGGGTAGGCGGCTTCTTGGCAGAGTGGGTTGCCATTGAGCATTAATTGGTAGAAGAGACCGGTATGAGATGGAGTAGCATGTTGGCCAGCATGGAACAAGAAAGCTGAGTTCTTTTGGGGCAGGAAGATTTCTAGTGGAGTGGGTTGCTTTTGGTATCAATTGGCAAAAGCAGAGAGACTAAGGAAATGGGAAGCAAAGCTGCCTCAGCCTCAAGGGTAGGACCATGGCCTTTATGGTGAAACCACCCCAGCCCTTAGGTTTCAAAGAGCCAGACCTTTACCAACTTGGTTCTGGAGTGTGGGGCTGCTTGTTCATATGGGCCAGTGGGATGGAGCCATAGCTGCTGCCCAAGAGAGAGGGGCAGGACTACCATACCCAAGAGGTAGAGGAACAGGACCCTCCAGGACAAGGGGTGTGAGGTCAACACTCAGAGACTAGGGGATTAGAGCCACCCAATGAAGGAGATCTGGGCCACCCATTGAAGATCTGTGCAGGTAGCAAGTTGATAAAGGGTGGAATTGTGGTGGTTAAATTTGTGTGTCAATTTGGCTGGGCCTGGTTGAGTGGCTGGGGAGCAGGATGAAGTGTTCTCTGTGATGAGACTGGTATTCACCTGCATGATGAAATCTACTGTGAGCAGCTGAGTAGCTGCCTTAGGGATGTGGTCTGCTTCCTGTATATAAGGAGAAGCCTTGGGGAATGGTCTCTAGCTTACGGCATACTTGAACCCTGCATGTAGCTGTGTCATTGTTCAGTAGCCTGTCATGCTCTGCCAACCTTGGGACTTTCAGTGGACTTGAATTAATGGCCTGCTGTGTGGTTTGGTAGCATTGGGACTGTGCCTTTTTACTCGTCAACCTTGGGCTTGTCAGGCTTAGCAGCCAGCAGTGAAGAAAAGCTTCCAGCTTCAGTGGGCTGGGAGGAGGAGGCAGAGCTGAAGCCCAAGGCTGAGGGGCTTTCACCCAGTTCCTAGAGCCTGGCTCTTTGAACTTGGACTTACAGCCTCCAAACTGTAAGAGAATAAACTCCTTTTTCTTCAAGCCATCCCATTTGTGGTATATTTCTGTCAGAATGGCACTAGGTAACCAAAACAATATATATATACATATATACATACCAAATATATATGGGAGCTCTGGTGGTGTAGTACCTAAGGCACTGGACTGCTAACCAGAAGACTGGTGGTTCAAACCCACCAGACACTCCTTGGAAGGAAGGTTGGGCAATCTACTTCTGTCTGAGTGGCACTAGGTAACCAAAACAATATATGTATTCCAAATCTATCTATCTATCTATCTGCCTATCAAATAGCACACACACACACACACACACACACATATATATATATATAT
>NW_006921658.1:3746797-3753997 GCF_000298275.1 Orycteropus afer afer
GGGGGAAGGGAACGTTTTATTTGTGGGACATTGAATCTTTTGTGTTTGTTTTGAGTTTATGCTAATGGTGGTGAAATATTTTGGCAAAAGGATAGGAATAAGAAATGGTGGCACAACATGAAAAATGTCATCAATGTTCATGAGCTATAAATGGGGAAGTTGTTATATTGGTGAATGTCTTGTTGTGTGTGTTTTCATAATAAAAAAGTAAAACAAAAAAAAATGAAGAAACATAAAAAAAAGTTTTCCAAATATTAATCTGATAAGCCATAGTCTTTCTGTGAGTTACTTTATTTTTTTTTTTCAAGTAAAAATAGTACTCTATAAAAAACCATGGCTAGGTCAGGTCTCAGCACAAATAATCACAAAAGTGCTTTTTCTCAAGTCATCTTTCTTTGTTGTATAGCCAACCAATGTGGTTTTTGCACCTTCCCATTTCACTTACAGAATATTAAAAAGAAATGTACTTAAGATTTAATAAAATCATCAATATCTACCTTTTCACAAGGGCATTATTGAGATTAGCATTTTTTTTCCTATTGTGAGTTTATGGTGATAAAAAATACAATCACTACTAGTACACTTTGTGCCACTGTCTTGATTTGTGCAAACCAATCACCAGTTGCCATCAAGTCAATACTGACTCATGGAGACCCCATGTGTGTCAGAGTATAACTGCTTCATAAGGTTTTCGAAGGCTGAGTTTTTGGAAATAGATCACCAGACTTTTCTTACAAGGTATCTTTGAGTGGACTCAAATCATTAACCTTTCATTTAACAGCCAACCATGTTAACTGTTTACATCACCCAAGGACTCCAGTCTGATCATTAGTGCAAGCATCAACACAGTGAAAAAGGCAAATAATATCTTAGGATAATTGTGAAAACAGTTACAGCTTATGGACTCTCTGAAAATGTCTCAGGATCCCTTATTGTTGAGCAGCAAAACTTTTGATTGTGAATCATTAGAAGTTGGAGTGAAGGCTGCCACTCCTATTTTTATCATTTGGTATCTGAACTTAATTATTATTTTTATGTGAAAAATAGTAACATATATTGTGCACTGATTCAGAATGTGTATTATATTCTAGAGTATAGCGTACTGCCTTACAAGGTACATGTATTTTTTACAACAGGTGCTGCAACTGAGACTTCGATAGTCCATTCTACCATTAAGCTTCTAAATAAGCACTGGGATAGATGAGGATGTGTAAAAGGCCACAGTTCTTTGTAGGAAAAGCAAAGGGAAGATTTACAGTAATAATTGCTGATGCTATCATAACGATCTACAGGTGACCTGGCATTCTTTCCATTTAAAGACCCTGGGATGAACACAATAATGCCACTGAATAGTACATGTGAAGAATGTTGAAATGACAAATGTTTTGTTACATATATATTTACCACAAACATATACATGCAAAGTTCTGGGTTTGCAAACTAAGTTAATGATGATAATTGGATGAGAGACTAAGACTTGCTAGTGTAGTCACTCAAATAAATTCTATTTGTCAAATTTAGTTTTTTTTTTTTTTTTTTTCCTGGAAGCATAGTGCCTAAGGCACTTGACTGCTAACCAGAAGGCTGGTGATTCAAACCCACCAGCCACTCCTCGGAAGAAAGGTTGGGCAATCTACTTTTGTAGTGATACTGTCTCGGCAACCCAAGGAGGGGTCGCTGAGTTGGGTCTGACTCGACGGCACATAACAATAACAACAAACATGTATCTGAGTCCTAAGGACTCAAGAAGGGTTACTCCTTTCACCAAAGAGCTGTTAAATACATTGTTGAAAAGTGTACCAGTATCCTGAAGTACTATAGCAATTGCTCTGTCTAGACTGGAGAAGAAAATGGGATATGTGGGCACTGAAATGAACTATCAATTCTCATATGTCAGTAAGGATCACAGGATCCAGAAATGTCTATTACTAGAGGCAAGATAGGTGTGAGCACCTTAATGAGTAGTTGTTTATCAGGATGTTTTGACCACTAAGATTTTTGACAGTACGTACTCATAATTTAGACTCATTCAGACTATTTCTCTCATCACTGTTGTTGTTAGGTGCTGTCGAGTCATCTCTGACTTGTAGTGACCCTGTGTACAACACAACAAAACACTACCCAGTCCTGCTGCAGTCCCGTGATCCCTGCTATGCCTGAGCCCATCATTGCAGCCACTGTGCCCATCCATCTTGTTGAGGTTCTGTTCTGGTTGCCTAGTGCTGCTCTGACAGGAATATACCACAAATGGGATGGCTTGAACAAACAGGAGTTTATTCTTTTACAGTTTGGGAGGTTAGAAGTCCAAGTTCAAAGTGCCAGGTTCTAAGGGTTGTGTGAAAGCCCCTTGACCTTGAGCTTCAGCTCTGCCTCCTGCTCCCGGCCCACTGAAGCCAGAGGCATTTCTTCACTCAGGCAGCTACTGGCTGCTGAGGCTAACAAGCTCAAAGTCGACAAAGAAAATGGCACAGTCTCAATGTTACCAAAGCACATGGCCGGCCATTAATTCAAATCCAAGGTTGGCAGAACATGGCAGGCTGCTGAACAAACGACATGGCTACATGCAGAGTTCAAGCTTGCCATAAGCTAGAGACTATCCCCAAGGCTTCTCCTTATATACAGGAAGCAGACCACATCCCTAAGGCAGCTACTCAGCTGCTCACAGTAGATTCCACCATGCAGTTGATTACCAGCCTCATTATGGGGAATACTACATCCTGCTGCCCAACCACTCAACCAGGCGCAGCCAAGTTGGCGCAAACTTAACTACCACAGGGTCTCTCTTCATAAAGGATCACTGAAGGATCTTTCTCTTTCTTCATCCTCCTCAAATGCTTAGAAAATATTACAATTAAAATATGCAAAGAAATGTTGCTTCTTAATATTTTTTCAAAAGCAGACAAGAATATGCTTTATCTAAGAAGTTCTAGAAATGAAGCATCATGTAATCTGTAGAAAATGGTACAAATTCATTGTTGTGGAGTCGATTCCAACTCATAGTAACCCAGCAGGACAGAGTAGAACTGCCCTATAGAGCTTCTAAGTCTGTAAATCTTTATGGAAGTAGACTGCCACATCTGTCTTTTGTGGATAGGCTTGTGGATTCAAACTGCTGACCTTTTAGTTAGCAGCTCAGTGCTTAACCACTACAACACTAGAGCTTCTCTAAATCTGTGACTTCGACCAAACAGTGAAATTGAGATCGCCCAAATGTTACCTAAAGTGTGAAATAATTTGAAGTGTCAACATAAGCTAAGAAGTTAATCTGAGACTTTTTTCCTTGTTCTTTTTGTAGTCATCAGTTTCCTAAACTCTGAGACAGGTGTTGTCAAATTTCTTGTCTACAAAGGACAAGATAGTAAGTGCTTTAGGTTTTTCAGGCCTATATTGAAACTACTCAGCTCTGCTGTTGTGGTATGAAAGCAGCTATAGACAGTACAATAAGTGAATGGGTGTGGCTATGTTCCAATAAAACTTTATTTACAAAAGCACATAGATGACCATAGTTTACTGACTTCGGTTCTAAGCTTATGCTTTACTTTTCAGCATCTACCAATCTCTATCCTGCGTCTTTTCACAAATTCTTTACTAAATTCCTTGAATGATGTATTCATTCCTCCTGTTATTCACTATCTCCTCTCTTTCTGATGTTTAAACATTTCATTTTTAGTCTTTCACTACTATTTCTTAATGATGCTATTAATTTACTTCTCATTTTATTGTTACTTACTGGTCAAATACAGGAACCTATTTTGTGTGTTTTCTCCCTTAATATTTCAGATATTTTAACACAGGAAATCATTAGAGTCAGAGTGAAGAACTGGATAGACCATATACTATTAAGTGGTATCTACATCTAGAGTGCTTTAGAATGATCTGTTCAGAAAGGTGTCCCAATTAGAGTAGGATACTCTGCAGTTTCTTACCATCACTCATCTGTCAGTTTGTCATACTGTGGTGGCTTGTGTATTGCTGTGAGGCTGGAGGCTATGCCACTGGTATTTCAAATACCAGCAGGGTCACCCATGCTGACAGGTTTCAGCAGAGCTTCCAGACTAAGGTTTCTTAACCATTATGAGATATTCAGGAGCATATAAAAATGTGCCTAGCCATATTCCCTAATTTGCAGAGTCCCAGGAACCCTACTGGAAAACAGTTTAACTTTATCTACCACTGGAATATAAAAGGGTATAAAGGAGCTCTGGTGGTGTAGTGCCTAAGGCATTTGACTGCTAACCAGAAGGCTGATAGTTCAAACCCACCAGCCACTCCACCAGAAGGAAGACTGCACAATCTATTTCCATAAAGATATACCACCTGGGAAACCCAAAGAGAGTTGCTATAAGTCGGAATCGACTTGATGGCAGTGAGCTTAGTTTTTTGCTTTTATGGAGTGTAAAGAAATATGTGCCTGTTTTAGGGGGATTCAAAGGAAGCCTGACTGTGAAAGGATCATGGAGCCCCTGAGAGATAAATCATCATGACTGAGGAAGAAATATGATTGGGTGGATGCTGGAGAAAGTAGTGGTTCAGGTAAAATGTGAAGCTGTACTCAACCAATCACAGTTGCAGGAATTCCTCCCTCTCTTCTTTATTCCCTTTCCCAAGCATTATCACTTTCCTAAGTGATAATGGTTTATGAAAAGAAGTGGATTGTATCACTAGAGCCTCAAAAATTCTGCCAAAGAGGATGTTGTTTCCCTACAGGATTGAAGAGAATAGTCAAAATCAGTATTGGAAACAAGTGGTATGGAGGTTGTGTTAGTAGAATTCTAAGATGGCTCCCAAGATTTCTGCCATTTTAGTCTGGTTGGAACCAATGAATATGGAAGGATATCACTCCAATGATTAGGTTACTAATAGACTTCAATTAGTCAAAATGGAGATGATCCTGGATAGGCCTGATCTAATCAGATGAGCACTTTAAAAAACATTGAAACATCATAGATGCTCTCCTGCAGGCCTGAAGGAAGAAAGCAAACAGCCATGCTATGAACTGGCTATGGAGTTAGGTGGCATCTAGGAGCTGAAGACTTCAGTCCTGTCACCACAAGGACCTCAACTTTGCCAATGAGCTTGAAAGAAGGCTCTGAGGCTCAGATAATATTGCCTCAGCTGATACTTTGACCTTCAGCCTTGTGAGACCCTGAACAGAGAACCCAGTTATGCTATGCCTGGACTTCTGACCTACAGAAACCGCAAGTTTATAAAAGAGTGTTGTTTTAAACTGCTAAATTTGCCATAATTTGTTATGTAGCATACAGAACCAACTGGAATAGGTTGGTATAACCAGGCTATGGCTTTTCACTAATGCAGGGGTGATGGTGCTGAGGTTGGCAAGCTGCACCTGGCAGAGACATGAGTCTGGTAGATTTCCAGAGGATAATGAAGCAGAGATACAATATTAGAGAAGTTGTCAGATGTACTTTAGAACTACAAGCATCTGGTCTATTTATTATGTAACTCACTGGTCTCTGTCTTCCTAGAGCCAACTAATGGGAAATCCTCATTACTTGGGACCTATATAACTAATGGAGAGCTCTGGTGGCATAGTGCCTAAAGCATTTGACTGCTAACCAGAAATCTGGAGGTTCAAACCCTCCAGCCACTCCTCAGAAGGCAGACTGGGCAATCTACTTCTGTAGAGATATCACCTCAGAAACCCAGGAAGGGGTTGCTATGAGTCGGCTTTCACTTGATGGCAGTGAGTCTGTGTGTGTATATAAATAATGAAGCCCAAGGGATATTTAAGTTGTTTATGAGAGTATCACTGAAGATTCTTAGAAAGTGTGAGTGGAGGCATTGGGCTAACAAGATAGAGCTCTCCTTGTTTTAGTTAGATCCATTGAGTTGATTCCCACTCATGGAGACCCTATGTGTGCAGAGTAGAGCTGCTCCATAGGATTTTCAAGGCTGTGACTTTTTGGAAGCAGATCACCAGTCCTGTCTTTTGAGGTGCCACTGAGTGGGTTTGAACTGCCAACCTTTCTACTAGTAGTTGAGAACTTAAATCTTTGCACCAACCAGAGATTTCTGTCAACTTTCCTTAGAAGGTGGGAAAGAGGATGAAGCTGAGTGGTTCAGAGTGAGGAAGTGGGAAAGATGACAAAGTCTGGAAATCTAAATATGTTAAAAATCTCATACCAATCCCTCCATGAAATGAAGCTTGACTTAAATGAAGACTTCAATAAAGCATTATCTTAATTCCTAAGTAAAATTTGATTACTGACTTAACATAATTGAACAGATAAAATGCTCTTTAGGTGTGATAAGTTATTGCATTATTCAAAAGATAATTAAGCTAACATTCTTAACATGAAATACAATGTGATTTTGCCAACTTCATTTAATTTTTCCATACATAAAATAATACAGTTTAGTATGTGACCTAGATTGCTTATTTCAATGGTAAAAGATAATTACTTTTTTCCCATTTCCCCGTCTCACTTGATAACTTTCCCTACTCTTTCACATGTACAATTCAGTGACACCAGTTACATTACTCTTGTGTAACTGTCACCACTATCTGTTGCCAAAAGCATTTAAATTTGACAAAAGTTATAGTAATGACAATGACTAAGGTTCGGAGCATTGTGTAAACAATGACTTTGGACAAAGTCAGCTGAAGGGAACCAGATGAGGAGAGGAAACACAGGCATGCCCAAAGCAGCAGGGCGCGAGAGCAGGAGAAGGGGGATTAAAAGGCCCAGGAACCTGGATAGAGGAGCAGTCAGCTACAGGGATCCAGGTGACGAGAGGGAACCCAGGAATGCCCAAAGCAGCAGGGTGGGAGAGCAGGTAAAAGGGGATTAAAAGGCCCAGGAACTGGGACAGAGGACCAGTCAACCACAGGGAACCAGGTAAGGGTGGTAGGAGAGATTTCCAACAAGGAGACAAACTTGTCTGTCAGTTTGTCCTACCATAGTGACATGTTGAAGTGAGTTTTGAGGCTGAGCCACTGGTATTTCAAACCCAGCGGGATACACATGGTGCACAGGTATCAGCCCAGGTTACAGACTGAGACAGATGAGGAAAAAGGAAGAGGCCATCCACTTCTCAAAGAATTGGCCAGGGATAACCTTTTGAATAGCAAAAACACACTGTCTGATACATTACTGTGCAACTTTATGAATAGTCCGGTTAGGTTAGAAGGCTCTCAAAATAGGACTGGGAAAGAGCTGCATCATCTGAGTAAACCCA
>NW_006921658.1:3756597-3776085 GCF_000298275.1 Orycteropus afer afer
AGGACATTAGACGACATGTAGCACTGGGAACGTCAACCTCAAAGGAACTGTTTCAAGTGCTGAGGAGCAAGGATGTCTCCTTGAGGACTAAGGTGCCCCTGACACAAGCCATGATATTTCCAATCACCTTGTATGCATGTGAGAGCTGGACAATGAACAAGGAAGAAGAAGAGTTGATGCTTTTGAGTTGTTGTGCTGGCCAAGAATGTTGAAAGTACCACGGACTGCTAAAAGAACTAACAGATCTGTCCTGGAGGAAGTGCACCCGAAATGCTCCTTGGAAACGAGAATGGCCAGACTTCATCTTACATACTTTGGTCATGTTGTCAGAAGGGACCATTCCCTGGAGAAAGATGTCATGCTTGGTAGGGTGGATGGTCGATGAAAGAGGGGAAGGTCTTCAATGAGATGATTGACAAGGTGGCTGTGATGATGGGGTCGAGTATAGCAGGGATCATGGAGCTGGCGTGGGATCGGGCAGTGTTTCATTCTGTTGTGGATGGGGTCTCTATTAGTCGGAAACAACTCAACGGCACTTAACAGTAACAACAACAAGGTTTGGATGCTTGGTACTGTTATTGCATTTTTCTCATTTAATTTTCACAACAGCATTATTAAGCAAGTATTAAATGACTCAGGAGCTCTGGTAGCATACTGCCTAAGGCACTTGACTGCTAACCAAAAGGCTGGCAGTTCAAATCCACCAGCCACTCCTTGGAAAGAAGGTTGGGCAATCTATTTTCATAGTGATACCACCTGGGAAACCCAAGGAGGGGCCACTATGAGCCTGGCCCAACTCGATGGCACATAATAACAATAACCTTCACTGCCAATGATATGGCAAAAGGGAACTCTCAGTAGGAATTAAATCAAATCAAAATTATCCAGAAGCAAGCATAGTTTGCAAAGTTTGTGGCTTCATCCAAAGTAGAAGTAAAACTTAAACAGAAGTCCTTGGTCATTTACTGTTGATTCCCCACCAGATGACTAAGACTTCTGAAGCTGCCTTGTTTGCTGTGTTATGTCTTCCATGCATATTGAATTAATTTTCCTGGCATTTTGCTGATTATTTCACTGCATTTTCATTTGAAATGGAAATTCAGAAAATGTCATTTGCTTCTCTTTCTGGAATAACTTTTAGTCTTTCTTCTATTTTGTAATCAATCAACCAGTGGCATCACTAGGGTTGGCAGCACCAGTGTGGTAACTCATGGTGTCACCCCCCCCACCTCCATGGACCTCCCCCTATAACGAACCATACAGAATCCTTAGTAATGTTTATGATTAATTTTTATAAAAGAATAATATGTGATAAATATAGTTGTAAATTGCTTAAATGTAATAGTTCTTAGATTATATGAATACTAACAACACAACTGCATTGTAAAATCATTCTACTTTGAGTTTTAACATTATTTAAAAAAAAAAAAAAAGATGCACTGCTGATGAGTCGGCCCCGACTCATAGCAACCCCTCCTTGGGTTTCTGAGGTGGTATCACTGCAGAAGTAGATTGCCCAATCTTCCTTCCGAGGAGTGGCTGGTGGATTTGCACCGCCAGCCTTCTGGTTAGCAGTCAAATGCCTCATTTGTTGTTGTTGTTATGTGCCGTCGAGTCAGCCCCGACTCACAGCAACCCCTCCTTGGGTTTCCGAGGCAGTATCACTACAGAAGTAGGATTGCCCAACTTTCCTTCCGAGGAGTGGCTGGTGGGTTTGAACCGCCAGCCTTCTGGTTAGCAGTCAAGTGCTTTAGCCACTATGCTACTTTTTTTCTTTTTTAAGTTAATGCTTTCATTTGTTTGCTTCTTTATTGACAGATATTACTGAATGCTTACTATAGGGAAGGTATTGTGATGAGATGATGATGGGGAAGAGAATATATATACACGTATGATCCCATTCTTGTCTCTTGAGTATCATAGAATTTTAGCGCTTAAATGCACGACCTGCAAAATTTATTCCACTTTGACAGGCAATAAGTTTTTTTTTTTTCTTTTTCCCTCTTCTACTTCTGCCCAGCTTTTATGTGCATAATGCATGATGTGGTAAGAGGGGGAACTGTTCAGTTAGGAACTTAGTTAAATCTTCTCAGTAAATCATATCCCAAAGGTTTTTAATGACATGCTTAATGTCACATACCTTCAATGGAATCCAGAAACTCACAGTGTACTAGAAATTTTCAATTTCTTGAAAAATAAACTTGAGGAACTGAAATTTAAGATTGAATATTACATTAAATAATTAAATTCAACAAAAACAAAATAGTTCCCAAAAATTAGATTATGGAAATTTGAACTTCATTATTTCTTTCAAAAGAAAGAAATGCATTTCTCTTTGTACAGAGAAAGACTATTAACAATGAATTTTATCTTTTGATACCCCCTGGAGACCTACTAAATGTTGGAAGTAATAAATGAACACCTGCACCCTATTTGCAAAAGGTATAAATACAGTGTTTTATTTACATATGATAAAGATGGTCAGGCTACGTAAATTTCAAGGTTTTTTTCTTTTTCTTTTTTTTTTTTTTTTTGGTATTTATCTAGAAACTACATTGATTGATAAAGAATGGTTTTACTGGTAATTCAGGCTAATTCAAAGCTCTAATTAATAGTTGCTGATTATTCAGTGTCTTCTATGTGCCAAACTCTTAATGTGCATTCTTTTTCAGTCATCACAAGAAGCAAAATAAAGCAAACCCACTGCCATGGAGTCAATTCTGACTCATATCAACCCTATAAGACAGGGTGGAGCTGCTTCATAGGGTCTGCAAGGCTGTATATCTTTACAGAAGCAGACTGTCTTATCTTTCTCCTGCGAAGTGGTTGGTGTGTTCAAATTGCGAAACTTTTGGTTAGCAGCTTTAACTACCATGCCGTCAGAGTTCCTTAGTCATCACAAGAGGAAAGCATTTTTATCTACTTTTTAAACAGAAGAAATCATTGTGGCTCAGATAGGTTAAGTAGGTCAGAGAAGCTAAGTAACTTGCTGAATGTTAGCCACCTAATAAATGTCAATGTTGATATTCACTACCAGGTCTGTCTGATTATAAAGCTTGCAATTTTCCTACTATCCATGCAAACATTAATTCATTCCTTATTTCATTTCAGAAAGAATTCAAGGCAATCTGGTAAACAGAATGATACTAAACATGATAGCATTTTGGGAGAATGATAAATGATAAAAGGGCCATTGGACACCTCAATATTAGTAGCTACAGGATATTTTAGAGGCTCTCTACTCTCCTAGTGCTTCCATGTTAACTTAGAAGCAAGTTCGGTTTGATCTAAGTTCTTGCCAGGTGGATAGGAAAGAATGTTAATTTCCTTTGTTCCTTGTGGCAGCTTCTTTGTCTCCTAATGACATTTTGCCTGATAATTTTTATGGACCAATTTATTTTTGTAGTCTTTACAATCTTGCTCTCAAGTATACTCAAAACATGGAAATACACAGACAGCTGATCTGTAATAGGAAAGACCAAGATAAAGAGTTAACTGAATAAAGATAGGATTCCTTTAGTCAGTAACATTATGAAAATGTACCCACATCCATAACCATGTGGAAATGACAAGGTGGTTCCTTGATCAAACATAAACCTAGGAGAACTCAAAGTTTTAATCCAGCTCAGTAATTGTCTTGCCCTCTTGTGTCTCTTAATACTGTCAACAGTAGACTCTTAACTGTGAAGGGCAATGATAGATCTAATCTCTGTTTCGGTGCCTCAGTTTCCTTATCTGTAAACTGAAAATCATATTAGAAATGACTCATCTCAGAAGAATGTTGTGTGATGTTCTGAAATATAAAATATGAATAGTTTAAGAATAAAAAGTGGTAAAATACAAATATTCAAGAATCTCTCTATAAAGTGAGTTAAATTATATGCTCCTGCATATTTTCATGTTCAAGCTGTTTATATTTATATATGAAAGTAAGCAATGATTCCGGCAATAGTCTTTGAAAAAACATAAGTAACATAGTTCTGATCTTTCTGATATATGCAATAAGATGAAATTTGATCTTTATTGATGTCTTAGTTTTTAGTGCTAGTATAACAGAAATATCACAAATGGGTGGCTTTAACAAACAGATTTTTTTTTTCCTTCACAGTGTAGGAGGCTAGTAGTTTGAATTTAGGGTGCGGGCTAAAGGGAAAGACTGTTGGCTCTGGAGGAAAATTTTTGTCTCCTCTTCTTTAGCCCTTTCTTTGTTGGTCTCCAAGTGGCATCTAACTTTATCCCATTTATTCTTGCTACTGTATGCCTAAGCTGCTATTTTTATATCTCAAAAGTCATTAGGTTGAAGACATACCTTATACTGATAAGGCTTTGTTAACATAATAAAGAAAACCCTATTCCCAAATAGGATTACATCCACAGGTATATAGGGTTTAGAATTCCAACACACATTTGCAGGGGACACAATTCAATCCATAACAATTGATATAGGCCAGGTTAAGCAATCACTGGTTCTCAAAAAGAAAATAAATTTCTCTGGAAATTTTTTCACAAAAGAAATTGCTACCTATAAGACAAATACATTTTCTAATAGTGGATGCTACTGAGTTCCTGTTTCTCTGTGTCCTTCATGAGGACACAGGGTTTTACACACTTTGTGGGGTAGGGTGGTGAGAAATCTGTCAGAGTGAATAAAGAAATACCTTAATTATTAATGTTGGCAATTTAGATAATTTTTCTATCTTAAAAATGCAAAATGTCCCTTGGGATTTTTTTTTTTTTAAGGTCAGAAAACATCTTGAATGTGTGAAACTAACAGTAGCGGTGTTTGGAAAGAAATATAAGATGTGATTCATCTTATTTGCATTCACTGTTTATGAGAAAAATATTGGCAAGTAGATAATTTCTTGCTTGAGTAAGCGATAACCCTTCAGCTGAGTGGCAGGGAGTTGCTGGGCTTTCTCCCTTCTTGCTTCATTAATGTTTGCTCAAGGTTGGTTGGCAGATAGTGACATTATTGTGAAGTCTTCACTGATGACATCCTTCTTGTCATCTTTTTAAATCCTTTTTAGGAGTAGCTGTCTCACCTTGTTCCTAGAAGGCGAGATGGGCTCAGAGCTGGTATGACTCGGCATCATCTTCAAGATGTCAGAGGCCCAGTTTGCAATAAGACTTTCTGAGCTCCTCCCTGTATTTTGCATTGCCTTATTGGATGAGTTTAGGCTTAAGCCTTACAATAACCTGAATTTGCTTTTTTTTTTTTTTTTTTCTGAAAAGGAACTTTCAACAACCTCATATTTGCAGAGCATTTTAAACACATTGTGCAGGAGGTAGTACTGAATTATACCAAGTACAAATTCTGTTAAAGTTTTTTCCTGCTCTTCTTTCCAGATTTGAGTTGGCTTAGTGCCAGACCAAGTGATCTATTCAGAAATTGTTAGTTATCCAAATGGTCAAATGGAAGAATGTGGGCAGATGGGGGCCAGTATTTCCTTAAGATGAGATCTTTGGGGACACATTCATGCTTGACTCTGGGTTTTTCTCTCCTTTGACTACAAGCTTTTCAAATTCTTTGCAGAATTATGTCTGTCCACTCTCCAGCGAAATGGGCAGGTCTCTGCTTGTGATATATGTAATCCTCATCTCCACTCATCCTATTTATTGAGAAATGAGCTGAGACAACAAAGTCCTTTGTGACATTATGATCTGGTTTCCTTTGTGTTTCCTCAACATTCTAAATATAGGCTATGATGCTAGTCTTTTGGACTAGCTTTTCATTGGAAGAAAAGAACATATTTTCCTGGTTATTTAATAGTGAGAAAGATAAAGATAGAGTGGGGGTGGAGGTAGAAGGAGAACAAACAAAAAGGGAAAAGAAACTCTCACTTAAGGTGAAATCCTTAGTACCTGCAAGAATGTAGATTTGAGACGGTTCTGTGTGGGATTTAAATCAGGAGGTTCATAGAAGGGATGAGGTTTATAACCAGTTACAGATCTCTTGCCACCACCAGGTACTGTGCAAATGACTAGAGTCTGTAATTAGGAAAGCAATCAAGCCTGCAGGATTAGACCTTCCACTTCAGAAAAGAAGGGACCTGGTTTTATTTACCATGAGTTCAGCTTCCAGATGATCATTTTGCTGTGGTTTTGGGAGAAGACCACCTTGGGAGAAAGGCATGTAAATTACCATTTCACTGCTAGTTAAACAAATCAGTGAAAGTTGCAGGAGCAAACCTTCTCTGGAGTGAAACCCTGCTATAATTACTAATTGCCCAATGAAAGGAGATGTGACACACGGCATGTATGAGTCCTGGCTTGCTCTTCAGAGTAAAAGAATATTCATTTGCAAAACTGGTTCTCTTCTTATTGTGTCAGAAAAAGAGATTTCTAGCAGAAGGATTTGACAGACCAGACAAAAGGCCTGGTTAAGTAATCAAATATTCATGCAGGTGTCCTAGTTCTCCCTGCAGCACTTGTACATATCAGATGAACTGTGCTTGGGCCTAATGCACATTGTACTTTAGTTAAGATCTTTGCATGTAAACATTTTTTCACTGATGATTTTTTTTTTTATGTAGATATCTTGCTACAATAGAATATAAACATTTGTTTAATTCAGGGGATGAGAGGCTGTTTCTTTCCTGTTCCATCAAACAAGCAATGAACATTCATGATGTTATATCATCCTTATTGAGGGTTATTTGTGGGATTGCTTTGCTTGCCCTTGGCAACTGCACTATTTGACTTTATTGTGGGACTAGGGAGAAAGGAATTATCCCTTTAATCTCTTCTCTTGTTCTCCTTCTTAGCAATGTGCTACTTGTATTGCTACTGGATACCATGTGCCTTGCTCTGATCCAAGATGTAGTTTTAATCAGTGTTATTTTTTGTTCCAAGGACCAGAAGCCAATCCTAGCAATAAGAAGACTTGCTGAGAGAATGTAAGAACTGCTCACAAATAAAATGTAAGAAATGCAATCGAGCCTCAAAGGAACCACAAAATTGACATTTATTTAGTGTTATTTTCTTGTCCTTCTGAGGGTCTCATCTCTATTCTTTCTGCCTGTGTGTGGTCTATTCTGATTTTCTCCACAGGCTGCTTTCTTATGCATACCCATCAGCATGCACATGGCCATCCCTGATTCTATATCATCTTTCAGTTTGAGTACCTACTGCCGTCTAATTATTACTTATCTTAGACCAAATAAAGAGCAAGAGAGAAGAAGGGAAAGAGAGGGGGAGAGAATCTGATAGGTTACCAGTCAACCAATGAATTGTCTTTCTTTATTTATCAGTTAGGATAGGCTACTAAAAAATAGCTCCCTAAAATCTGAGAACAAGTTTTATTTCTTACTCATACTGCATATCCACTGTGGGTCACCATAGAGGCTATGCACACTGTAGTCACTCAGGGACGCAGGCTGACAGAGTACACACTATTTTAAACATTGCAGATTCATGCCAGACAGAAAATAGAGCTTTGGATAGTCTTGCTTTGAAAGAGGCATACCACTTCCTCACAAATCATTGGCTAAGACTCATTTTACCTCCCTGTCCCTGCCAAAGCAATATGATCAAAGGGAATATTTGGTGACTAGAATTAATTGCTACCACACCTTAGGAAAAGATTCTTTTCTTTGTCTGATCACCTTTTGAGGAGACTTGGTGGCACAGTGATTAAAATACTCAGCTACTAACCAAAATTTCATCAGTTTGAACTCACCAGCTGCTCCAAAAGAGATGTGGCAGTCTGTTTCCATAAAGATTTACAGACTTGGAAACCATATCTAGTCTTCCCGATAAGTTCACTATAAGTTGGAATCAACTCAATGGCAGTGGGTTTAGTTTTGGTTAATCACTTTTTATACCTGTTGGTATTAATGTATCCATAAAAATACTTAGCATTTTATTTTCTTCAGCAGTATACTTTTCCACTCTTTATCATGAGACTGAGCTTGATAGAGATAGTGTATACAAAGTCATATCTGACTACAATCTAAGCTAATTAAATTTATATATACATGACTGTTTTTTATAGATTATCTCTAGTTGTTACAAGAATCTTGAGGTTAGATTATTAGTTGAATATTAACCGATATTTAGGTTGGTAATACTGATTCAAGTTCTACATTCTTTGTGTTATTTACACTAATATGAAAGGATAGTTTGGAAAGTAAAATATCTCTGAACTTGGAACTGAAATTTTTCCCATTACTGTTTTTAAATCTCTTTTCTTGGGTTTTTATTAGAATATAACTGAAATAAGTATCAGGACAAATAAGTCTTAAGAATGGTCATTCTAATGCTCCCTGAAGCACAAGTGAAGATAGATTTGTTTTGTACTGAATATTTTTGAATAATTTCTTTTTTGTTAATCTATAGCCACTCCTCAGAAGGAAGGTTGGGCAATCTACTTCCGTAGCGATACTGCCTCGGAAACCCAAGGAGGGGTCGCTGTGAGTCGAGTCTGACTCGACCGCATATAACAACATAGCTGGCAAAGGTATTTTTAATTAGCACAGAAACACACACACTTTAAAATGCATATTATTGGACATCTTAGATAATTAGGAAAATAATGTATGTTTTTAGGTGCTGTTGCATCCTCGGCCCCAACTCCTGGTGGTCCTGTGCGCAATGGAGCCAAATCCAACCTGTGCCATCCCCATGATTGGTTACAGATCTGACCATTGAGATCCATTGAGTTTTCATGGGCTGATTTTTGGAAGCAGATTACCAAGTGTTTTTTTGTAGTCTGTCTTAGTCTAGAAGCTCTGCTGAAACCTGTCAGCTTAATAGCAACACACAAGCCTCCACTGATAGTTGTGGCTTCTCTTCAAATGAATTAATTGGAAGTCGAACCCTTGGTCTCCTGCTTGTGGTGTTGTTGTTGGTGCCACGGAATCATTTATGACTCAGAGCAACTTTATATACAGTAGGACTTAACACTGTCTGGTCCTGCACCATCATCACCGTTTGTTGCTACACTTGAGACCATTGCTATGCATGTTGCATCCATTATGTCAATGCACCTTGCTGGGGATCTTATCTGCAGACCCCCTTCTTTACCAAGCATCATATCCTTCTCCAAGGACTGATCCCTCCTAATAATTCTGCCTCTGAACCACTACCACCCCTAGAAAAATAAAAAGAATTTATTTGTTGTCTTTCTAGTCTCTTGATTAGATATACTTGCTTTTGACTAACTACTTCTGCCTCTGTGGGGACATTTCCCAATTGTTCAGCAGTTTTGCTGCTGAGAAGATGACACATTGATTCTCAAACATTTTTATATGTCTTGATTTTTCTCTCTGGAAATGTTTTCTCTTACAACATTTTACTTCGATGGCCATGTTTTTAATATCTCACAGCTCCTTTCTGACCTTAGAACGTTTCTTTTGTTGTAGTATCCCTTTATTGTCTCACAAACTCAGTATCTTCTCATGTCTCTTTGAAGTAGTAATTACAGCTTGAAATGTTCAAGTATTTATTATTTTGACTAAGCAATACATGTACATGGAAATAATTTAAACAATAAAAAGAGTTCCATGAAAAATAAGTCTTCCTTCTTCCCTTGACACCTGTCACCAATTTTCCTCCACCAGAGTATTTTCTTTTAGGTCACTCATTATCTCTTGCAAAGTTCTAGTCTTCTAGTGGTAGGTATATGTACATATATAATCCTGGCTAGCAATGTTCTAGAATCCAAGAGGAGAATGAGGCCAAGGAATTCCAGTATGAGATGTCTCCTCTTATCACTATGGTGCCTCACGCACCTTCTTAGCTGTGGTATCCTTTTTTTTTTTTTTGGTGAAAAAATATACAGCAAAGGACAGACCATTTCAACAAACTCTACGTGTATAATTGAGTGACACTGCTTACATTCTACAAGTGATGTAACCATTCTTGCTATCCTTTTCTAACGTATTCCACCACCATAATGTAAAGTGACAGTCCCCTAAGCTTCTCTTCTAAACTTTTGAGATGACGTTATTGTCAATTTGATTCCACATAGATAATTTTTTTTTTTTTTTAAGTTGTGCGTTGGGTGAAGATTTACAAAGCAGATAGCAGATTTGTTTTACATTCAGCAGTTCATGCACATTTGATTTCACTGCCTGATTATAATCTCCAACCATAAAAAAACCCTGGTCCCCTCTCCTTTCTGTAACTGCCCCTCCCTGTGCCCTAAATATCTATGCATTCCTATCTGTCCAGCTTTCCCTCAATGTGAATGCTGCCCCTGTGGTGTCTCACCGCTGATTGATCTAAGGGGTTTGTGGTAGTTAAATTTGTATGTCAACTTGGCTGGGCAGCTGGTGGTAATTATTCCCCATGATGAGACTGGCAATCAACTCCATGGTGGGATGTACCACAAGCAGCTGAGTAGCTGCCTTTGGAATATGGTCTGCTTCCTGTATACAAGGAGAAGCCTTGGGGATAGTCTCTAGCTTATGGCACACTTGGACCCTGCATGTAACTGTGTCATTGTTCAGCAGCCTGCCAAGCTCTACAGACCTAGGGACTTAAATGGACTTAAATTAATGGCCTGCTGTGTGGTTTGATAATATTGGGACTGTGCCTTTTTACTTGTCAACCTTGGGCTTGTCCACTTCAGCAGCCAGCAGCTGTCTGAGTGAACAAACACCTCTAGCTCCAGTGGGCCGGGAGCAGGAGGCAGAGTTGGACCCCAAGGTTGAGGGGCTTTCACCAGGCCCCTAGAACCTGGCACTTTGAACTTGGACTTAAAGCCTCCAAACTGTAACAGAATGAACTCCTGTTTGTTAAGGCCATCCCATTTGTGGTATATTATTGTCAGAGTGGCACTAGGTAACCAGAACAGGGTTCTTCTCCCTAGAGTAGGTGATTGCATTGCCCTGGGGTAGGTGTTCTGCTTGTAGGTCTTTCTACTGTTGGGCTGAGAGCCAATCCATGGAAGTAAGCCATTTCTAGGCCCAAAGAGTACCTGGGGCCATAATCTTGGGGATTCCACCAGTCTCCATCCAACCAGTAATTCTGGTCATTTTTTTGTTTTTGAATTTTGTTTCACATTTTTCCTCCCACTCTATCCAGGATCTCATTTTGTTTTCTTTCCAAGTGTTTGGCATTGGTAGTCAGGCACCATCTAGTTTTTCTGGTCTGGGGATCATGAAGGTTCTCATGGTACATCTTATCCTTGGACTAATTGTTTCCAGATGACTTTGATTTTTTTGACTCTTCTTTGATCAGATGAGAAGAGACCACTATCGCATCTTAGATGGTCTCTTGAAAGCTTCTAAAACCCCAGCTGCTGGTCACTTGAAAGCTTTTAAAACCCCAGCTGCTACTCACCAAAGTAGGTTGTGGAACAAGATTTTTAATGTACTATGTTGTGCCAATTGAGCATGATGTCCCCCAAGACTATGGTCCTGACCCCTCAGGCCCAGTGGTTCTCTTTCAAGGTATTTGGATGTTTCTTAGAAGCTTCTCCAATACGGTTTTCTGTTGCTTCTGTAATGTATGTGACTAATTGTGTAGCAGAAGTGCATAGGTAAGATTATCTTCAGCCAAATCTGTCCTTGGTTTAAAGTATATTCCTGTTCACCTAACCCCTCCTGATCTCACCTGTCTATGCATTTATCTGTAGTCTGGTGTTTGGTGACAGTGGTAATGCAATACTGTGCATGTGATAGTATTTGCCTCTGTTGTCTTTATCTTTTGTGCATGTCTCTGTGTCTTTCCTTTCCCCAGTGTCACCATGCTGGTCACAAACTCTTTCCATATCATCCCTCCCCTCACCCAAGTCAACATGTGACCCCCAACTAGCCCAAAATTTTACTTCCCCTTCCCTCCTGTATCTGATAACCAACAAAGTAAATTTCCTTTCCCAAGTAAATCTTTCCTTAACTTTTTACAATAATGGACTCCTACAATATTTGTCCTTCTGCAATTCACTTATTTCACTCAGCATAATGTCCTCCAAATTAATCTACATTGTGAGATGATTTGTGTCTTCTTCATTATTCTTTAATGTTGCATAGTATTCCATTATGTGAATGTACCATAGTTTGGTTATCTGTTCATCTGTTGATGGGCATTTAGGTTGTTTCCACCTGTTTGCTATAATGAATTTTGCTGTATTGTACATGGGTTTGCATATGGCTGCCAGTGTCCTGTCTCTCACCTCTTTAAGATATATTCCTAGTAAGGAATTTTTGGATCAAATGACATTTCTATTTTCAGTTTTTTAAGGAAATGCCATACCACTTTCCACAATGGTTGTACCATTTTGTAGTCCCAACAGCTATGTATGAGAGTTCCAATCCCTCCACAACCTCACCAGCATTTGTGATTTTCTCTCTTGTTGAACTTTGCTATTCTTGCTGGGGTAAGATGATATGTCATTGCTCTTTTGATTTGTATCTATCTAGTGGCTAGTGACTGTAAGCATTTCCTTATGTGTTTGTTGACCACCAGTATATCTTCTTTAGTGAAGTGTCTGTTCATGTCCTTTCCCAATTTTTGAATTGAGTAGTTTGTTTTTTTGGTGTTGAAGTGTTGAAATTTTCCATAAATTTTAAAATAAGACCATTGTCAGATATGTCATAGCCAAATATTTTTTTTCTCAATTTGTAGGTACACTTTTCACCTTTTTGGAAAAGTCTTTAGATGCACATAAGAATTTAATTTTTAAAAGGTCTTAGTCATCTAGTTTCTCTTCTGCTGCCTGTGCATTTTGGGTAATGCTTGATAGTCTATTTATGCCATAAGTTATGGCTGCTAGATTTGTGCTTATTTTATCTTTGATGAGCTTTATAGTTTGGGGTTTTACATTTAAGTCTTTGATCAAACTTGAGTTCATTTATTTTTTTTTTATGGGGTGAGGTATAGGTCTTGTTTCATTTTTTTGCAAGTGGATATTAAATTTTGCCAGCACTATTTGTTAAAGAGGTTATCTCGCCCCCATTTAATGGGTTTTGGCTCTTTGTCAAAGATCAGCTGTCCTTAGATGAATGGGTCTATTTCTGAGTTTTTGATTCTGATCCATTGGTCTACTGACTACCATTGTACTAATTCCATGCCATTTTGACTACTGTGGCTGTATAGTAGGTTTTGAGCACATAGACAAATATTTGAAGGAGCTCAATGTTCAAAGTAGAAATACTTTACTAATTAAGCTAAACTGTTGTCTGTTTCTAAGCAGACACCCAGGTAAAATTTTAGTTTGAGATTCAAAGCTTGAAGACTATCTCAGGGCAATATTTTCTGGTGTTTGTTCAGCCTCAATGGTTCTAGAAGGTCTGGATTCAGTTGAGAATTTGAAATTCTTTTCCTTTTTTTTCCCCTTTTATCAGGATTCTTGTATAGAATCTTAGATCAAATCATTCAGTAATGGCATCTGGGCACCATCCAATTTTGGTTCCATAGAGGTAGATTTTCACATTGACAACAAATCCTTCTCTGATCCTGACTCTCCTCCTTCCTCTGCTACTCTAGTAGAATTGAGACTTACTGGTCTTGATATGGATGACTATGTTCATGCTTTTAAGACCCCAGGCACTATGCCATGTAACAAAGTAAGGTGTAGTACAGAAGCACTGAAACACTGACATATTCCATGAGATCATGACCTTAAACCTCAACACCAAGAAAAAAAGTCCTGTGAGGTATTTGGTCACACATGAGCAATGTCAGCAGTTTTATTTATTTATTTATTTATTTTATTGTGTGTATTACACAACATTTGTCAATTCAAACATTTTCAGATGTATATCAGTGATACAATAGGAAATCTTTGTATTATAAGAAAGAGAACCATAATTTAGGAAATTAAAATAAAACTTAATCACTAACTGATAATTGCATTACAGGAAAAAAGATCAGGATACTCATCAGCCAAATGACAGGGACCTCCTACACCTTAGTCCCTTAACTCGTTGAAACAAATGCTTTGTTTTATACACATATATAACTTAAAATCCATTCTGACCAATACCTTGGTGTGGGGGAGGCAGTCTTCGTTATCACAAAGTAAGACTTCCATATCTTTCAAAAAGAAATGGTGTACAATGTTTATCCAGTGAACCATTCAGTATCTATCATTTTGTTGAGACTGAATTTCTTTCTCTAGTGGCCTTTTTTTATGGGAGGGCTTATGTCTTCATAATTCTCACCCATTTTCCTCAGCTTGAGGAGTAGGAAAAGTCCATTCATCTCCTTTTTCACCAGCAAAATTCTTGTTCTACACAAATTAATATGCTGGGCTAACTTCTGTCTATTCCTAAGAATGTCTCCAGTTCTTTGAATATTTGATAAAGGAAAAGGAAAAAAAAAAATCCATTATATCATCCTTGGGGTGAGGAAGGTAGAGAGGAGTAGCAGGACCAAACACCTATTAAGTTGCTCAGGTTGTGCAGCAGTAAGTCTACAAGGTTCTGGTGGATGCTGATCCATCTTGAGAAAAATGCAGTGTGTGTGGGAGCTGATCTGTCCTACTGCCCTAAAGCAAAGAACAGTAATGACTTTAACAGGTGTTCAAAAGCTCTTACCAAAAGGAAAATTAATTAGATGCTGTGGGGTAAAAAGTTAGAACTTATGTACAAGTCATCTTGTCTATTTGATGGATGTTATGTGCACATGCTCTTGGAGA
Organism: Orycteropus afer afer; assembly: GCF_000298275.1. Classification (NCBI taxonomy): domain Eukaryota; kingdom Metazoa; phylum Chordata; class Mammalia; order Tubulidentata; family Orycteropodidae; genus Orycteropus; species Orycteropus afer. The sequence goes on from NW_006921658.1 coordinate 3,771,182, forward strand.
AATTACATTCAAAGGACTGAATTGATCATAGAGTTGTGATGCAACCTGGCATGCTTACAGAACTTCTAATACATAAGTTCACATCATATATAAGAAAATACATGTGCATATATTTTTAATAATGGCTTTCCTAAGATTCAAAATGAAGTAAATGTATAGAAACTACAAATAAATATCATTTATTAATGATTTACTGGTGGGACATAAGTGGATGTAAAAAATTGCCTTTGATTGATGATATGTCACTTAAACTCTAGGTAAAAAGCTGTATGACTCTTTTTACCATTTGACTTATTTACTGAAAGCTCATTTACTCCTCGAAAGATTTAAGGTGGCTCAGCATTTAAGTAATGTCAACCACATAAATATGAATTGAGGACTTACCCTATCCAGGCATGGTTCCAGAAATTAGGGGTTTGTGATCCTTAGGACAATCATGCTTCTGGCTCTCAGAGTTTACTGTTTAGACTAGTTTAGCATGGAGAATGTAGTTTTTCAAGTATGGACTGTTGAGATTAGAATAATAGTATTTTATCCAAGGAGCTGCTAAGATAGCTGAGCTCAGGAAGAAGGAATGACCTTTGTAAACAGTTTTTTGAGGATAATAATTTAAGTTGCTTTGTTCAACTGATTACTTCAAAGATCTGGCCAATTCTTACACATTTTTCTCGCTTTATCTATAGAAATATGTCAAATTACTTTACTTAGAACACTTCTGACAAATAGTCAGTGAATTTAATGGTTCCATAGTTATAGGAGACTTCTAATTTGTAGATATTGTATGATTCAGCATAGCGTATAGTATTTGTAAAACTTCTTAATATCTATTTGCTAAGTGACATTTATTTACTAAAAAAGTACCTTTATTTGGAATTTATTATCTGATGGGCACATTTTGCCTACATACTAGAAACGAAGTCCAAGAGGACAGATTTCATAGAAATTAAAATTGTGTGTGTATGTGTGTGAGAGATATGGACAGAAATTCAGATCAAGAAAATAAATATAGAATTAAGATGTGATGTGATGAAGAAAGCATAGAAGAAGAGTAGGTTACAAGGTACCAGCTCCATTTCGTGTCAAGGCTGGCTGACTTCTAGAAGGAAGACATGTCTTAGCTGAGAGTGGGGATGAGTAGGAATTAACAAGGCGAAGAGGAGAGAGAGGAAGCAGGGACAGTGTTCCAGGCAAAGGAATGATATACATGATCATCATGATCTTATGATATGCATAAGATCAAGGACCTGAATGCAGTGATTATCTAAAAAAGGAAGAAATGATGCTGCATGTGAGAGCTGGACAAGGAACAAGGAAGACTGAATAAGAGTTGATGCTTTTGAGTTATGGTGTTGGTGAAGAATACTGAAAGTACCGTTGATTGCCAAAAGAATGAACAAATCTATCCTGGAAGAAGTGCAGCCAGAATGCTCCTTGGGGGCGAGAATAGCCAGACTTTGTCTCACCTGCTTTGGTCATGTTGTCCAAAGGGACCATTCCCTGGAGAAGGATATCATGCCTGGTAAAGTGGAGGGTCAATAAAAAAGGAGAAGGCCCTCAACAAGATGGATTGATATAGTGGCTACAATGATGGGCTCAGGCATAGTAAAGATTGTGAGGCTGGCACAGGACCAGGCAATATTTCGTTTTGTTGTACATAGGGTGGCTGTGAGTAAGAGTTGACTCGATAGCACCTAACTACAGCAACAATAAATATCAGTAAAATTCCTGTTCATAGAAATCAACTTTTAGAGTAATAATATTGACAAAAATAATGGTGGCAGCATTTATTATTTATTTTGTGCCAGACTCTGTGTTAAGTATGTCATATGGATTATTTTATTTAATCCTCACATTAGCCATATGAGGCAGGTACTGTTATCTTTATCTTATCAATAGAGAGACTTAGGGTCATAGAGGTTAGGAAACAGGCCTAACACTGATAAATTGTGGATCCTGGATCCAGGCAGGAATCTCTTACTCTAAAACCCGTGCTCTTAATCGTTATTCTTAAATCCATCTGGGCCTAAAAATCAATAAAGCAACTTAAAGCACACAATTCACTCCCAGCTAACACTTTATCCCTAAAGAATCTTAATTTAAAAAATTCAGCAATGTAAGTTATTTTCAAGTGTGCCTTCTTTTCAGCTTGACAATTCTATCAATTTACAAATGAAGAAATACTGAGTTAATTTCAAATGCTAGATATAAACACATTAATAATAGTGAACATGGATGGGCACCACACATAGTTTTCAAGTCTGAGAAAAAATTGGCATGAGTATAAAAATTAGTCTGATTTATTGTTGCTATAACATATAGCTAAAGAAAAACTAGTATATTGTCTTAGGTTTTCTTAGAGGAGTCGCTATGAACTGCAGTTATTTGAAATGAGCCTGATACTAAAAGGCCACGCATGGTATTATTTTCAACATTGCAGGCAAACCTTGGCTTCTGTGTGTTTGACATCTCAAATCCCCTATAAGTTCTTCACTGTGATCCAGCTTGGCCTGTTTACCAAATCTAAATCTCTGGAAAATTTGTTCCTGCAGAAAATCTAGAAAAGATGATTTATTTTTATGCTGTACATTTGTCATTCACCTCCACTTTCCCATCACAGGATCTTGCCAAGGTTTCCATCATCATGGATGACAGCCCTGGGAATATCCTTTCTCCTTTTGTACCCTGCTCACTTTCTGTCCTTTCTATTAACTCCTTTATCTCTATCCATAATTCTGGTTTGTCGCTTGTCCTTTTGTATATATATCTCTGGCATCTCTCTTTCCATCTTCTTGTACTTCATTTTTCCTTTGTCTCCTCTTCATGTTAACTTTTCACTTTGTGCTTTACCTTTGAAAAATCCTAGTACAGACAGATTTGCAGCCTGGTGTTATCCAATTCCTTGCCTCCTTTCCTTCTGCCTCTTGCACATTCTTGCTAAACTCAACTGATTCACTGCTCTGCCTTTTCTGGAGGAGACTGAAAGATTGCCAAGTGACCCAGAAGATCTGATCTTTTGTTTCTTGGCACTCAAAGGATAGAGTTCAAATTTTATGGAGTGTGAGGTCTTATTTTCAGTTAGATACTATGTGTCTCCTCTGGCCAAGAAAACTTTTGGGGAAGTGTTCATTGAGATCTTCAAGCTATGCAATACTAAATGTTTCCTTAATCTCTACGCATCTCAAATAAATGTGCCAGTTTAGAGATGGGTTAATAAAAATGATGTACATCGTTCCAATGTTAAAACATAAAACATTTCCTTCATAAAAATAGTATATGCTCACTAAAAGTTTTAAAAGAGAAAAAAATAAGAAAAAAATTATAGGGTTCTCAGTGCAACTTTTGTTAATATATTTTTTGGTGTTTTGTTTTGCTTCAGATTTTTTTAAAAATTCTGTTTCTGTTTGTATCTTTTATTTAATTGTAAATACTGTGTATATAACTATAATCATATATGTATATATATAAATATATATATATATACACACACATATATATTTATGTATCACACTTAGTATAATGTTATGTTATTTCTTAAGCCATTATACTAAGTGTAATATGTGATCTACCATAGTCTCTAGAATCATAATTAAGAAACAAACAAAAAAAAATTATAATATTGTTTGTTGCAGTGCTAGTGAAAATATTTTCAATCATTTATCAATTATTTGAAATTACTACCCTGAGTCTTTTTGGTGAATACATACACAGCAAGCTATACACCTGTTCAACAGTATTTGTATGTGCAGTTCAATGACAAAGGTTATATACTTCACATAGTATTACCATCCTCTTTATTTCTACCCTTACTGCTTCCCCACTACTAATTTAGACTACCCCTTAAAGTTCAAATCTATCTGTGCTCTAGGGTTACTGTTGTCTGTTTGATCTCATATGCTTAAGACAAACATTCTTTGTTAACTGAGCTAAGCTGTTGTAGTTTAATTGACTTCACGGGATAGTTTCATTCAAGGTGTAAAAATTGTTTTCAGGCAATAGATTTGGGAGCTCATCCAGTCTCAGTGGATTCAGTAAGTTTGGTTTTCATGAGATTTGAAGTTCTGCTCCAATTTTTTCTCCTTTTAATCAGTATCTAGTATTGGGACCTTGATCATAACATTCAGTAATGGTAGCCAGGCACCAGCTATTTCTTCTGGTCTCTTGGTAAAGGAAATAGTAGTACATGGATACAACTAGACTTACAGGTAATTTCCTTCTCAGATTCCTGAGTCATCTTCTTCCTGTGTTGCTCCAGGTGGATACTTACTTGTTCTACCTTGGATACTGCTAGCAAGGTTGTATGACCCCAAGCACTTCTCACTGAACTAGGATGTAGAACACAGAATCAAAATACAAAATTAGGCCAAGTGACTGTATAGATCCATGAAACTATAACTTTTGAAGGAGGAAAACTAATTCCATGAGTTGTTTAGTTGTACCTAAGCAATATCAAGGAGCTCTGGTAGCGTAGTGCCTAAGACACTTAACTGCTAACCAGAAGGCTGGCGGTTCAAACCCACAAGCCACTCCTCGGAAGGAGGGTTGGGCAATCTACTTGCATAGAGATACCACCTCGGAAACCCAAGGAGGGGTCACTATGAGTCGGATCCGACTTGACGGCACATGACAGCAACAACAAGTACTATAAACAGCTGTTGACTTTTTTTGTGTTTTGGCTGCTTTTTTTCAGTTACAAAATAATATATAACACTGTATTTTCCAATTTGTTGCCCCCCCTTCTTTTCTGGTGTACAGCTTAATGATATCAGTTAAGACGTGCAACCATTAACTTTTGTTGTTGTTGTTGTTAAGTGATGTCGAGTCGTTTCCGACTCATAGTGACCCCATGCACAGCAGAACGAAACACTGCCCGATCCCGCGCCAGCCCCACAATCCATGCTATACTC
>NW_006921658.1:3778510-3787130 GCF_000298275.1 Orycteropus afer afer
ATCCTATCACTGACAGCATTGTACTTCAGGACAGATCTTGAAACCTCCTTTGTGATGATGAATGCCACACCATTCCTTTTCAAACTGTCATTCCTGGCATAGTAGATTATATGGTTGTCTGATTCAAAATGGCCAAAACCAGTCCATTTTAGCTCACTAATGCCGAGGATATCAATCTTTATGCGTTCCATTTCCTTTTGACGTTAATTTTTCCATCACCACTGACAAAAATTCATTACTTCCCCAAAACTGATTCCCTTTCTCCCTCCTAGCATCACTAGTAACCATTGGTTACTATATATTTACCTATTCTTGTCATTTCATATGAGTGAAGTATAACATAACATTCGTCCTTTTGTAATTGACTTATTTTGCTCAGCATAATATCTTTGAGATTCAACTATGTTTAGCATGTATCGAAACTTCATTTTTCTCTAAGGTTGAGTAGTGCTCCATAACACGTATGTATCACTTTTTTTTTTTTTATCCATTCATCTGTTGGTGGGCATTTAGGTTGTTTCCACCTTTTTACTATTGTGGACAATGCTGTAATGAACATCAATGTACATAGGATTGTTCATGTTGCTACTTTTAGGTCCCTGGAGTTGAAAGTTTCTATTTTTTTCATGTGGAAGATTTCACTACTCTACTTACTCAACTTGACCAACTTTATTTCATCTTTCAGTGAATTTCTATGTGACACTCTTTGCTATTGCCTTGAGTTTCATATGAGTTATGACTAATGAAGGAATGAGTTTCTTAAAATAATCTCAAGGCTTTACTGAACTTCCTTCCACCAATCTGTTACAATATGATGCCAATTATGAGAAAACATGGGATCAACTGTGATGAAAAATAGTACAGTAAGGATGCTACTGATATTTCCTTTAACATAAAATACAGACTGACAAGGCATACCCCCCCCCCGCCAATTTTTGACATCCTTCTCAACATGAATGTTGTTGTTGTTATGTGCCATCAAGTCAGACCAGACTCATAGCAACACCTTCTTGGGTTTCTGAGGTGGTGTCACTATGGAAGTAGATTGCCCAATCTTCCTTTGAAGGAGTGACTGGTGGGTTTGACCCGCAGGCTTCTGGTTAGCAGTCAAGTGCCTTAGTCACTACACTACCAGAGCTCCTTCAACATGAATAAGGGATGTTATATTGGTACTAAGAGGGTGAGGGTGTTGTACGGAAGTTTGTTGAAAGGATAGAACAGTATAAAATCACTAGAGAGTATGTGATTTTAGTGTGTGTGAGTTAGGACTACAAGTAACAGAAAACAAAATTAAATCAACTTAAACAAATACATAAATATGATTAGTGCCCGTGATGGACCATTCAGAGGAGGTGACCTTCAGGCTGACTTAATCCAGTGGCTTTGGCTGGTTCTCTGTAGCTTGCTCAGCTGTGCCCTCCTCTGTGTATTGGCTTTATCCTCAGGCTGGCTTTGTTCATAACAGACAAAATGACTGTAGATATTTTAACCTCTTCAGTTCCATTTTATAACTTTCAGAAGAAGTAAAAACTTTGCTTTATTAAGGATGAGAAAATTTTTCCCCAGGAGTGCTAGGCAAACTTTTATTTACATCTCATCAGTCTAAATTAAGTCCAGGATAATACATATGCTTATTGGCTTATGTCTGTGTTCTTAACCCAATCACTGGGGCAGATGTATTGCGATTACCTTAAGTCAATTGGGTTTATCTCTGGAGCTAGGATAGGGTTAGTTTCCCTTGAGGCATGTGGGCTGAATGGGGCAAGAAATGCATGCATGAAAGAATATTCAGGCATTATCAAGAAAAGGAAAAATAGCAAAGGAGCTACACAAATTTAATTAATAATGACTGCCAGTCTGTCACTTTTGTATGGTTTAGGAGTTAATCTTTTGAAAAACGCTTTTTAAAATAAAGTAGAAAATGTTAGGGAATAAATAATAAATCCTATATAAAATATGATAAAATTGTGTTATTTAATTTTGCAAAAGAGATAGGTTAGGGACAATTTTATAGTATATGGTTCTGAAATCTTATTCCCTGGGTTCAAGTCTCCTTTATTCCACTTAATGATATAGAGCACCCTAAAATTTAATTACCTGAAGCACTGGATTTGACTAAAGGATGCTGCCTGTGGGCTTGAACTTAAACCCCATTTTGAAAAGACCTGATTTACTTTAAGAAGTTAAACTTTAAACAGACTTAACTGGTATCTAAGGAAATATTTTCCTTGTTACTAAGTCATGCAAGCCATCCCTGGGAACAACATTGTACAAGAAAGCAGTGTTAGCAGAAAATAATGTCCTTTGATTGTTTTGTGACCACTCTTTTAACCCCCTCTGGTCACCAAGTAATAACTTATTAACAAAGACTCTTTAAACCAACCACTGTAAAGTCCCCACTTTTGTTAACACACCTTTAACTTCCACAAATCATTAGTAAGCCAATCAGAATATTATGTGGCTTGTTCCTGGTTTAACAATATAAATACTGCCTGTATGCCTGTAACGTCTTTGAGACCATGGCTTACTCTGTGGGACTCTGCTTATCCCCAGTCTAAACTGTGTTTTACCTTCTATAAATCTTCCATTTTAATCCTTAGAAGAGTCAGATTTTTACTCTACAACACTAATGTTGTGATTTTGAGCAAGTTAATCTTCCTGGGCTTTAGGTTCCTCATCTGCAAAATGATGATCATGAAAGATCTAATGTATAGGGTGGATGTCAGGGTTAAAGGAGTTTATATATATATAAATTTTATAACAGTGCCTAGTTTTCAATAGTAATTGAAACATGCTTACTCTTAATATTTTCTTTATTTTCATTACACATATTGCTGAGAATTCCTTCACTGGACAATTTATCAGCTATATATACCAGATAAGGAGCTCCACTGGTGTAGTGGGTAAGATGTTTGGTTGCTAAGCAGAAGGTCAACAGTTTAAACCCACCAGTTGTTCCATGGGAGGAAGGTGAGGCAATCTACTTCCATAAAGATTTACAGCCTTGGAAACTGTTCTGGTTACCTAGTACAGCTCTGACAAGAATATACCACAGATGGGATGGCCTTAACAAACAGGCCTTATTATCTCACAGTTTGGAGGCTTTAAGTCAAAGTTCAAAGTGCCAGGCTCTAGGGGCTGAGTGAAAGCCCCTCAACCTTAGGGTCCAGTTCTGCCTCCTACTCTGAGCCCACTGAAGCTGGAGGTTTTTCTTCACTCAGCTGCTGGCTGCTGAGGCTGGCAAACCCAAGGTTGACAAGTAAAAAGGCACAGTCTCAATGTTACTAAACCACACAGCAGGCCATTATCTTAAGTCCATTGAAAGTCCCAAGGTTGTCAGAGCATGGCAGGCTGCTGAACATAGCTATCTATATGCAGGGTTCAAGCATGCTATAGGTTAGAGACCATTCTCAAAGCTGCTGCTTATATATGGTAAACAGACCACATACCCAAAGGGAGCTACTCAGCTGCTCACAATAGATTCCACCACGGAGTTATTAGTCTCATCAAGGGCAATACTACATCCAGCTGCCCAGCCACTCAATGAGACTTAGCCAAGTTGACACAAAAACATAACCACCACGATTCCACCCCTTGTCAACTTGGCACCTATACAGATCTTCACTGGGTGGCATCTGTACAGATCTCTCCCACTGGGTGGCTCCAGTCCCCTAGTCCTCTAAATGGCAACCTCACCCCCTTGGCCTGGCAGGCCCCATTCCTCTCCCTCTTGGACATGGCACCCCTGCCCCCTCACTCTTGGGCAGTGACCATGGCTCCATCCAACTGGCTCAGATGAATGAGCATCCCCATACTCCAGAACCAAGTTGGTGAAGGCTTGGCTCTTTGAAACCTAACGGGCCGTGGTGGTTCTACCCCCCAAAGGCCATTGTCCTACCCTTTCAGGCTGAGGCAGCTCTGCTTCCATTTCCTGGGTCTCTCACAGAAACCCAGTGAGGGTCATTATGAGTTGGAATTGACTAGATGGCAATGTGTGGGTGTATACCATATAATATATTCACACATAATTTAAAAGCACTCATTGTTTAATTTTTTCCGTGGACTCATGTAAAGTTATTTCTTCAAAATATCCAGGAAATGCACTTTGAAAAATGACATGTATTTTTAAACCTCCTCCCCTCTCTGAATAAGAGAAAGGGAGAATGCTGACATTCAAATAAGGTACATCAACCTCCTTTAAAATTTGTTCATTTTTAATGGATTTTTAAATGACAAAAAACAATATATACTGACTTGTTGTTATGGTCACTTCACAGAAGTGAGATGCATCCTACCCAAAATTTATTATTATGTTGAGATTGATCATGGATCAATATGGTATGAAAAGGTCTATTGTACACAAAATGAGGTTTTGTGGGAAGAGCAGGGTAGGCTCCCAAGCAGCCTGAGATAGCTGGGAAAGGAGACTGACTCTCTTTCTGTTGTAGTTATGGAGTAGGATTGGGGTGTGGGTTTTCATACACAGGCCAAGATTTGAGTGGTTTGAACTTCCCACTGGTGCTAAAGAAGAGAACACTGGGCTTTCTTACCAGCTTTCCCCCATGTAGGGAAGAGGGGTAAAGTAGAGTGATGTAGCTTGGAAGTTGTCAGCAGTCATACAGAAGAAAATGAGAGTCACACACTTTATTACAATTGTAGAAAACATGAAAGATATAGAAATCATAATGCAGAAAATAAAAATCTTTGACAATTTAGATGCATTTATCTGAATATATATATATATTTTTGCATTTTCCCATTTTTGGGTTATTCTTGGTAATTTAAAAATCCAAGAATTAGTTACTTTAGCCTTCCTTTATAGTTATGAACTATATTAAGCTTTATTTTTTTGTGTGTGGAACCAAATAAAAGCCATTTGGGCTGTACATCTTCAGGTTAAAATCAAATCGTCTTACAGACTGCCCTCTTTTAAATTGCAAGCCATTTAAGTTCATCCATAGTAATATTCAACAAATAATATCCATTCCAATATATTAACCAAGTGACAATATAACTTCTGTGTATGTCATGTTGTGAGCCTGGAGGCTATGCCACCGGTGTTTCAAATATGAGCAGGGTTACCCATGGTGGACAGGTTTCAGGGGAGCCTCTAGACTAAGACAGAATTGGAAGAAGGAGGAGGCCATGAACTTCTCAAAGAATTGGCCAGTGAAAACCTTAAGAATAGCAGTGAAACATTGTGCGATATAGTGCCAGAAGGTGAGACCCTCAGGTCTAAAGATACTCAAAATATGACTGGAGAAGAGCTGCCTCCTCACCATAGAGCTGAACTTAATGATGTTCATAGAAGAAAGCTTTCAGGAAAGCTTTTGTGGCGTGTCTCAAGATGAGAAGAAATAGCTGCAAACAGCCATTAATAATTGTAACATGGAATGTATGAAGTATGAATCTAGGAAAATTGGAAGTTGTCAAAATGAAATGGAATGCAAAAGATTGATGTCCTAGGCATAAGTGAGTTGAATGGACTGGTTTTGGTCATTTTGAATCAGACAACCATATGATCTATTGTTCCAGGAATAACAAATTGAAGAGGAATGGCATGATGTTCATCATCACAAAGACTGTTTCAAGAACTGTCCTGAAGTACAATGATGTCAATGATAAGATAATATCAATATACCTACAAGGAAGACCAGTTAATACTACTATTATTCAAGTTTACACACCCACCACCAAAGATGAAGCCAAAGATGAAGAAATAGAAGATTTTCATTAACTTCTGCAGCCTGAAATTGACTGAACATGCAATCAAGTTGTGTTAATTATCACTGTTGATTGGAATGCAAAAGTTGGAAACAAAGAAGAATCACCAGTAGTTGGAAAATTTGGCCTTGGTGATAGAAACGTTGCTGGAGATCACATGGTAGAATTTTGCAAGACCAATGACTTATTCATTGCGAATACATTTTTCAGCAACACAAATGGTAGCTCTACATGTGGACTTCACCAGAAGGAGTACACAGGAATCAGATTGACTACATCTGTGGCAAGAGGCAATGGAAAAGTTCCACATCTTCAGCCAAAACAAGGCCAGGAGCTGACTGTGGAACAAACAATCAACTGCTCATATGCAAGTTCAAGGTGAAACTGAAGACAATTAGAAGAAGTCCATGAGAGCCAAAATATGACCTTGATTATAGCCCTCCTGAAATTAGAGAGCTGAATTTGGGAGCTCTGGTGGTGTAGTGCCTAAGGCATTTGACTGCTAACCAGATGACTGGCTGTTCAAATCCACCAGCCACTCCTTGAAAGGAAGGTCGGGCAATCTACTTCCATAGAGAAACTACCTTGGAAAGCCAAGGAGGGGTCACTATGAGTCAGATCTGACTCGACAGCAGTGAATTTGGTTTTGCTTTGGAGTTTAGAGACCATCTAAAGAATAGATTTGATGCACTGAACACCAATGACCAAAAACCAGAGGAATTGTGGGATGACATCAAGAACATCATTCATGAAGAAAGCCATGGGTTGTTAAACAGACAGGAAAGTAAGAAAATACCAAAATAGATGTCAGAAGAGATTCTGAAACTTGCCTTTGAATGGAGAATAGCTAAAGCAAATGGAAGGAATGACAAGATAAAAGAGCTGAACAGAAGATTTCAAAGATTATTATAATGAAATGTGCAAAGACCTGGAGTTGGAAAATGAGAAGGGAAGAACATACTCTGCATTTCTCAAGGTGAAAGAACTGAGGAAAAAATTTAAGCCTTGAATTGCAATACTGAAAGATTCCATGGGCAATATGTTGAATGATGAAGGAAACATCAAAAGAAGATGTATGGAATACACAGAGTCACTATACCAAAAAGAACTGATAGATGATCATCCATTTCAGGATGTGGCATATGATCAAGAACCAAGATATTGAAGGAAAAAGTCATAGTTGCACTGAAGAAATTGGTGAAAAACAAGGCTCCGGGAATTGATGGAATACCCATTGAGATGTTTCAAAAATGGATGCTGAGCTGGAGGCATTAATTCTTCTATGCCAAGAGGTTTGGAAGACAGCTACCAACTGATTGGAAGAGATCCATATTTGTTCCCACCAAAGAAAGGTGATCCCATAGAATGAGGAAATTATCAAACAGTATCAATATCAAAAGCAAGTAAAATCTTACTGAAGATAATTAAAAAATGGTTGAAGCAGTATATTGACAGAGAACTTCCAGAAATGGAAGCTGGATTCAGAAGGGGACATGGTGTGAAGGATATCATAGCTAATGTAAGATGTATTTTAGCTCAAAGCAAAGAATACCAGAAAGATATATACTTGTGTTTTATTCACTATGCAAAGGCATTCAATTGTGTGGATCATAACAAATTGTAGATAACAATGATAAGAATGTAAGAATGGATTCCAGAACACTTAAATTGTACTCATGAGGAACTTGTACATAGACCAGGAGGCTGTCATTCAAACAGAACAGGGGATACTGCCTGGTTTAAAATCAGGAAGGCAGTGTTTCAGGGTTATGTCCTTTTACCATACTTGTTCAATCTATATGCTGAGCAAATAATCCGACAAACTGGACTACATGAAGAAGAAAGTGACATCAGGATTTGGGGAGGGCTTATTAATAACCTGAGGTATGCAGATGACAGAACTTTGCTTGCTGAAAGAGAGGATGACTTGGAGCACTTACTGATGAAAATTAAAGACTGCAGTCTGCAGTATGGATTACAGCTCAATATAAAGAAAACAAAAATCCTCACAACTGGACCAATAAGCAGCATCACAATAGATGGAGAAAAGATAGAAGTTGTCAAAGACTTCACACTGCTTGGTTCTACAATCAATGCCAATGGAAGCAGCAGTCAAAACATCAAAAGACATATTGCATTGGGAAACTCTCTTGAAAAAGACCTCTTTCAAGTGATGAAGAACAAAGATGCCTCTTCGAAGACTAAGATGCACCTGACCCAAGACATGATATTTTCAATTGCCTCATATGCATGTGAGAGCTGGACAATGAATAAGGAAAACCGTAGAAGAATTGATGCTTTTGAGTTGTGATGTTGGCAAAGAATGCTGAAAGTACCATGGACTGTTAAAAAACTAACAAGTCTGTCTAGCAAGAAGTGCAGTCAGAATGCTCTTTGGAAGTGAGAATGGGCAGACTTTATCTCACCTACTCTGGTCAGCCCCAGGGATACAGGTGAGGAGAGACAACTCAGGTACACCCAAAGCAGCAGGCGGGAAGAGCAGGAGAAAGAGGATTAAAAGCCAGGAAGCCACAGAGAAGAGCAACCAGCTGAAGGGATTAGGTGAGGAGAGGAAACTCAGGCCCACCCAAAGCATCAGGATGGGAAAGCAGGACAAAGGGGATAAAAGCCAGGAACCTGGACAGAAGAGCAGTAAGCCGCAGGGATACAGGTGAGGAGAGACAACTCAGGCCCACCCAAAGCAGCAGGCCAGAAGAGCAGGAGAAAGGGGATTAAAAGCCAGGAAGCCAGATAGAAGAACAGTCAGCCACAGGGACCCAGGTGGGGGTGATACGAGAGGTCTCCAACAGCAAAACAAACTTGTCTGTCAGCTTGTCCTACTGTAGTGACATATAGACGTGAGTTTGAGGCTGAGCCTCTGGTGTTTAAAACCCAG
>NW_006921658.1:3790850-3813087 GCF_000298275.1 Orycteropus afer afer
CTGGAGTAGGATGTCAGGCTTGTTAAAGTGGAGGGTCAACAGAAAAGGGAAGGTTCTCAACAAGATGGAGTGACACGGTTGCTGCAGTTATGGGCTCGGGTATAATAGGGGTTGTGAGGTTGGAACAGGACCAGGTAGTGTCTCGTTCTGCTGCACATATGGTCACTATGAGTTGAATTTGACTCCATGGCACTTAATAACAACAGCAACAACATGTGATGTTAGTCTGGAGCTAGAGTATTAACATTAGTCAGTCAGACAACAATCATGCTAAAATGGTCAGAAGTGATTGTGTTATTTATAGGCTTACTGATTGTTCATATTAATTCAGTTATTAGTTGTGTTTCATATTGGTGGCGTAGTGCCTGAGGCATTTGACTGCTAACCAGAAGGCTGGCGGTCTAAACCCACAAGTCACTCTTCGGAAAGAAGATTGGGCGATCTACTTCCTTAGAGATACTTCCTTGAAAACCCAAGGAGGGTTTGCTATGATTTGAATCGACTCTTCGGCAGTGAGTGTTTTTTGGTTATTTCTGTCTTTTTTTTTTTTTTTAAATACATCTTCTCACTTCTTTTTTAGGCAGGAGACTAGGCTCTAACTGCAGTCTAGCTTTAAGAAATGACTTTCTTTCTTGTCATGAAAAAGCTTTACTCAAAGAATAGAAAATTGAAGCTTTTTTTTTTTTTCTAGAAACTCAATGATTTTTTAAAAAAGCATCATTTTGTTAAAGGCACACTTACAAAATATGTAAATTAAATACTTGAAAGTCTTGCTTTGTCCACATTATTAATGGTATAATACAAAAATAAGGCCATAAAATACTAAAATCTGTTATAACTTTATTTTAAATTTTAAGAACTTGAAAACATATAATCTATGTGTATATATTCTAGTAATAGCTATATCTTGCAATAAGTCTTATGAATTTTATAAATGTGCCACTTGTAAATGTTGCTGTAAAATTATGTTCATCCATTTATTTATTTATTCATAATATAGAAATAGAAAGCCTAGAGCACAATGATAACCACAGTGTAGTCCTTGATTGAAGAAATTTTCATTTTAGTTAAGATAGCAGATAATTAAGCCATTAAATGAAATACAATGGGATAAATATTAAGATAGAACAAACCATAGCCATACTATTAAGTTTTCTGATGGATACATGATTCCAGAGTAGTCATTTTTCTTTTAGGTATATGACCTTTGAATTTTCTTTACTCTTTGAACCTCAGTTTTCTCATCTATTATATAGTTCTGGTTATGCATGATTCATAAATTTTTTAGGGGGTGGAAAATTCAATTTGTGTAAAAAGAAAGACTTGTTTGGGGAACAGTTTATTTTGATATGGTAATCTATCATTTTCTGAGTTTTGTAGAAATGTCTGTCCAGTAACAATGAACACTGAGAACAAAGGAAAGGGATGACAGGGAATGCTTTTCCAATAATGTGGGATTGCTAATGTTCACTTATTGAAAACTCTCTTCTTTGCCTCAAAAGAGAGGTTTTACTGAAGAACAGAGGGAGAGTTTCCAGTAATTCAATAAATGTACGATTAATTTAAAGGATTAAATGAAAAAAAATGTATGCAGAATACATAGAACAATGCTTGTCTATAGTGAATACTTGGTGAACAGTAGATAAGGTTAATGATTATTAGGAGCTCTGGTGGTGTAGTGCCTAAGGAATTTGACTGCTAACAAGAAGTTGGCAGTTCAAATCCACCAGCCATTCCTTGGAAGGAAGATTGGGCAATCTACTTCCATACAGATACCACCTCGGAAACCCAAGGAGGGATTGCTATGAGTTGGAGACGACTTGGTGGCACACAACAACAACAACTGTATCACTGTACAGATAAGTTGTAAGTTACAACATTTGAGTTCTGATGAATCACACTTACAACCATCTGCTGTTATTTCTTTTTTCTGTGCATTTTATTGTTAGTAGTATGTACTGCATACAACATTGCAACATACGATTTGCTGATGTTATCATTCTCAGATGTTCAAAGATTGAATTTATAAAGATACTGATAATAAAAGGAAATAATAATGAAAACTAAAGCAAAAAATATAAAAGAGGTATCTGACTTATGTCAGAACCAACTTACCGTGAAGTTATTGGAATGGAACCCCATCATTAGTTGGGGACTATGTGTATTCAAAGTCATGATCATTGTACAACAAACATCTTTAAAAGACTTCAGAAATATGTGAAAAATTGTAAATATGAAAATCAGTTAAATTATAATTTGGTTATACCACTCATTCCTTTAGTTCAAATCTTTGGGTAGTTTCTTATTTCTCATTCAGTAAGATACCTATTTCTTATATTTGAAGGCCTCAACAATCTGTCTCTTACCCTCTCTTTTTCAATGGGCGGCACTTTCATGTACTTCAGAGTTATTCCTTGAGCATATCTGTGAAAGGGTAATAGTGTCAGAACCTATTTAATTTCAGGGAGGGAGATAAGGTAAATCAACATCAACCCAAAGCTCATCCCTATGAGGTAGAAGTCAGACATCCACTCTTCAAACTTTTCACCAATTCTAACAGCAGTAATCCCTCTCACAGCACTCTCTTCTTCTCTTTTAGGTACAATAATCAGTTGTAATGGCCACTCAGAACTCAGACTATACTTACAGTTAAGTGGTTTAGTAAGGAAGTAACAGGATACAAAATCAAGATCAACAAGTTACAACTTAGAAACAGGAAGCATGTAGGCCAAGGGTGGAAGATTACACCGAAAAGGAGACCTTATCCTTCCTTTCGTTAGTGCAGGACAGCTTTCTCAGCTCATCTCAGGTGCGTAAGCAAGCAGCCCCTTTTCTCTGCCATTCATGACCCCTGACATGACCCCTGAGAGTGCTCCTCTCAGTCCCCTGAGGACAAGCTTCTTCTTGGCCCCCTCAGGACAGATCTCCTCTCAAGCCCCTGAGGCTTCTTCTCTGCATTCAGTCTCCCTGCTGTTGGTTAGCTCTGCTGCAGGGTCCCTTGTAGGCCTGTTACTGTCTTCAGTATTACAGTCCTTGAGCCAAGTTACAGTTCTTTTGGAAGATTCCTTGCCTCTTCTCTCTCTGCTTCTTTTCTCCTCTTTCTGCTTCTATTTTCTTCCTGTCTGGGGAAAAAAAAAAAAAAACTCTGTGAGGTGGGCTTCATATATTCACAAACTCTTTGTTAATTTAAAAGCATGGTCCTCCCACCAAGGTCACCAACTCAGATTCCCTCTCAGTAAGCAACAGACATTTCATTAACATGGTAGGTTATAATAACTTCATTTGCAAAGTTTATACACTCACTTATCAACATGGTTTGGGTCCAAAGACCAAGTGATCATGTGAAAATCAGTGTATGTGAAAATGTAGGATGACCAAACCAATCACAAAATGAAGTATGACTACAGCATTACATAACTGTCAAATGGCATGATTACATAATGGCCAAATCACTGATAAATGTGACCCAGCCAAGTTGACATATAGCTTAACCATCACAGCCAATGTTATTCTCACCTCATACCTCGGCACCTGTTATTGTAAGAAATGCATTGTTAATGTACAAAATAGTTGGATAGTAGATTTTCTTTACTATTATCATAAATTGAAGTGTGGGATAATGCAGGAGGTGATAAGTGAGGAGTAGGTGTAGTCCCTTCTTTTGCATGGTATATTAACTCCCTACAAGGTGAATACCAATCACAGGACAGCCTGCTTCCCAAGACCAGACAAAAAGTATGCAACCAAATTGTTTAAGCTCATTTAACTTGGACAAAATCAGGGCAGAGTAACTCCTCAGGGCTTAGTGGAAATTGTCTCAAGTTGGTTTTGCTAAAACACCAAGGCAAAAGTCACATAAGGGAACATATTTCACCACAATACTCTACACTTCCTTACTTTCATTCTTTAATGTCTATGCAATAAGAATAATTTGTTACTGTTTTTAGTTGTTATTGAATTGACTCCCACTCATGGTGACCTTATGTACAACAAAATGAACTACTGCCCAGTTTTGTGCCATCTTCATGATCATTGGAATGTTTGAGTCCATTGGTGCAGATACTGTGTAATGCCTTCCAATCTAGGGGGCTTATCTTATAGCACTATCTGTAACAATATGCTGATTTTTAAAAGTAGATCACCAGGCCTTTCTTCCTAGTCTGTTTTAGTGTGGACACTCCACTAAAACCTGTCTACCATGAGTGACTCTGTTGATGTCTGAAATTTCAATGGTATAGCTTTTAGCATCATAGTAACAAACAAGCCTCTAGAAACAGATGGTAGATAATGATAATGTTGTTGTTGTTGCTAGGTGCAGTTAAGTCAGCTCCGACTCATAGTTACCCTATGAAGAATAGAAATCAACATTGCCTGGTCCTGTACCAGCCTCACAATCCTTGCTATACCTGAGCCCATCATTGGAGCCACTGTATCAATCCATCTTGTAGAAGGCTTTCCCTTTTTCTTTGACCCTCCACTTTACCAAGCATGATATCCTTCTCAAGATGGTCTTTTCTGACAACCTGACCAAAGTAGGTTAGAAGAAGTCTGGCCATTGTTCCTTCCAAGGAGCATTCTGGTTACACTTCTTCCAGGACAGATTTGTTCATTCTCTTGGCAGTCCATGGTATTTTTAACATTCTTCGCCAACATCACAACTCAAAAGCTTCAACTCTTCTTTCATCTTTCTTATTCATTGTTCAGCTTTCACATGCAAAAAAAGAAAATCAAACTCACTGTCATCAAGTCAGGTCTGTAGCAACCTCTACTTGGGATTCTGAGGTGGTATCACTGCAGAAGTAGCTTGCCTAATCTTCCTTCTGAGGAGTGGCTGGTGGGTTTGAACCACCAACCTTATGGTTAACAGTCAAATGCTTTAGGTACTATGTCACTAGAGCTCCTTTTTTTTTTTTCCCACATACATATAAGGCAATTGAAAATACCATGGCTTGGGTTAGGTATACCTTAGTCTTCAAAGAAATATCTTTGCTTTTCAGAACCTTAAAGGGTCCTTTGCAGCAGATTTGCCCAGTGCAACACATCATCTGATTTCTTGACTCCTTCTTCCATTGATGTTGATTGTGGAAACAAGTAATATGAAATCTTTGACAACTTCAATCTTTTTTCCACTAATTGTGATGCTGGTTATTGGTCAACTTGTGAGGATTTTAGTTTTCTTTATATTGAAGTATAATCCATACTACAGTCTTAAATCTTCATCAGTAAGTGCTTCAAGTCATCTTCACTTTCATCAAGCAAGGTTGTGTCATCTGCATATCACAGGTTGTTAATGAGCTTTCCTCCAATCCTGATGCTACATTCTTCTTCATGTAGTCCAGCTTCTCAGATTATTTGCTCAGCATAAAGTTTGAATAAGTATGGTGAAAGGATACGGCCCTTCATAATTTTAAGCCATGCAGTATCCCCTTGTTCTGTTTGAACAACAGCCCCCTGGTGTATGCACAGATTCCTCATGAGCACAATTAAGTGTTCTGGAAATCCCATTCTTCTCAATGTTATACACAATTTATTGTTTTGTTGTTGTTTTTGTTATGTGCCGTCTAGTCAGACCCGACTCATAGCGACCCCTCCTTGGGTCCAAGGCAGTATCACTATGGAAATAGATTACCCAACCTTCCTTCCGAGGAGTGGCTGATGGGTTTGAACTGCCAGCCTTCTGGTTAGCAGTCAAGTGATTTAGGCACTATGCTACCAGAGCTCCCTACATAATTTATTGTGAACCACAAAATAAAATACTTTTGTGGAGTCAATAATATACAAGCAAACATCTTTCTGGTATTCTTTGCTTTCACCCAAGACCCACCTGACATCAGCAATGATATCCCTTGTTCCACATCCTCTTCTGATTCCAGCTTGCATTTCTGAAAGTTCCCTGTCAATATACTGCTGCAACATTTTTGAATTATCTTCAGCAAAATTTTATTTATGTGTGACATTAATGATATTTTTAGATAATTTACACATTCTGTTGGATCACCTTTCTTTCAATTGGGTACCAATATGGATCTCTTCCAGTCAGTTGGCCAGGTGGCTGTCTTCCAAATTTGTTGGCATAGACAAGTAAGTACCTCCAGTACCTCATACATTTGCTGAAACATCTCAATGGGTATTCTGCCAATTCCTGGAGCCTTGTTTTTGCCAATTTCTTCAGTGCAGCTTAGACTTTTTCCTTCAGTACCATTGGTTCTTGATCACATGCCACCTCCTGAAATAGATGAACATTGACCAATTCTTTTTGGTATAGTGACTCTGTGCATTCCTTCCATATCTTTTTTATATTTGCTGCATCACTCAATATTTTGTCCATAGAATCTTTCAAGATTGCAACTGGAGGCTTGAATTTTTTCTTTAGTCCTTTCAGTTTGAGAGATGACAAGCATGTTCTCTCCTTTTGGCTTTCTAACTCTAGGTCTTTGCACATTTCATTATAATAATTGACTTTGTCTTCTTGAGCTGATCTTTGAAATCTTCTGTTCAGCTCTTTTATCTTGTCATTTCTTCCAATTGCTTTAGCTACTCTCCATTCAAAAGGAAGTTTCAGCATTTCTTCTAACATTGATTTTGAACTCTTCTTCCTTTCCTGTCTTTTTAATGACCTTTTGCTTTCTTCATGGATGATGTTCCTGATGTCATCTCACAATTCATCTGATTTTTGGACATTGGTGTTCAATATGTCCCATCTATTCTTCAGATCATCTCTAAATTCAGTGAGATATAATCAAGGTCATGTTTTGGCCCTCGTGGATTTTTAAAATTGTCTTCAGCTTCAACTTGAATTTGCATTTGAGCAATAGACGGTCTGTTTCACAGTCAGCTCCTGGCCTTGTTTTGGCTGAGGATATTGAGTTTCTACATTCCCTCTTTGCACAGATGTAGTCAATCTGATTCCTGTGTATTCCATCTGGTGAGGTCCATGTGTGTAGCTACTGTGTACGTTGTTGAAAAATGATATTTGCAATGAATAAATCATTGGTCTTACAAAATTCTATCATGAGATCTCCAGAGTCATTTATATCATGAAGGCCATATTTTCCAACTACCTGGTGATTTTTCTTCGTTTTCAACTTTGGCATTCTGATCACCAGTGATAATCAATCCATCTGGATTACATACTTTGTCAATTTCAAACTGCAGGAGTTGGTAAAAACCTTTAACTCTCCTTCTTTGGCTTTGGTGGTTGGTGTGTAAATTTCAATCATAGTAGTATCAACTGGTCTTCTTCATAGGCATATGGATATTATTTTATCACTGACAGCATTGTATTTCAGGATATATCTTTAAACATTTTTTGTGACATTGAATGCCACACCATTCCTCTTCAATTTGTCATTCCTGGTGTAATAGCTTATATGGTTATCTTATTCAAAATGACCAACATCAGTCCATTTCCACTCACTAATGCCTAGGATATTGATCTTTATGCATTGAATTTCATTTTAGACAACTTCTACTTTTCCTAGATTCATGCTTCGTACATTTCATGTTCCAATTATTAATGGATGTTTGAAGATGTTTCTTCCATTTTGAGTCATGCCACATGAGCAAATAGAGGTCCTGAAAGCTTTATTTCATCCACATTATTAAGGTTGACTACTCTGAGGAGGCAGCTCTTCCCCAGTTGCATTTTGAATGCCTCCTGACATGAGGTGATATTCAGAAAGTAATATATCAGACAGTGTTTCACTGTTATTCATAAAGTTTCCACTGGCCAGTTCTATGAGAAGTGGATGGTTCCTTCCTTCTTCTGAATCTGTCTTAGTCTGCAAGCTCTGCTGAAACCTGTCCACCATGGGTGACCCACCTGTTATTTGAAATACTGGTGGCATAGCCTCCAGTTTCACAGCAACATGCAAGCCACCACAGTATGCCAAACTGACAGATGAAACTAATATTTATTGAATGTTTATTATGTAACAGACAGTGTGTAAAGCACTTTACATGAATCATTTTATTTAGTCCTCACAGAAATCCTATAATGAACTCTTATTATCCGCTTTTACAAATGAGAAACCCAAACCATAATTCACCAGCACAAGGCATACAACTAGTAAAAGAAATAGTCTGTGGACAAAGAACTAAGTTTGGTTTCTAAAAGTAGCTTGAGTAATCTATTTGCCTTTGTAAAATATCCAGGTGACATGTGTTTCTTAGTTCTCTAATGCTGTTATAACAGAAGTATTCCAAATGGATGGCTTAAACAAACAAAAATTTATTCTTAAAGTCTAGGGCTCCAGAAGTTCAAATTCAGAGTGCTGGTTCTGGGCACTGGGTGGAGGCCTCTAAACCTTGGACTTCAGCTCTGTTTTCCAGGCCCACAGGAGCAAGCTGGAGGCTTCTCACCTCATTCACACAGCTGCTGGTTGCTAAGGCTGATGAACCCAAGACTGGCAGGTAAAATGGAACAATCCCAAGATAGGCAGGCAACATGGAAGGCCACTGGCTCAAGTCCAGAAACAATCCCAAGATCAGCAGGCCAGTGGTTCAAATCCAGGAACTGGAGATGATGAGTCACAAACCAAATGTAAGATCTTTTCCATATATACTAGAAGCAGACCTGAAGGTAACTTCCCTCCAACATGGAGATAATTACACCACAGCCAATCTCATCATGAAGAATAACTACATAGAACTGTTAAGTCACTCAAAATCATGGCCCAGCTAAGTTGACACACAATCTTAACTACCACAACATGTCAATGAATTGGGATTCCCTAACTCATTACCTTGACCATGACCCTCAGGAAGAGAGGGTGCTTAGTGAGACCTCTATAGCCCCACCCCCTGAGGTCTGATGATTTCCTATGTAGTTTGATACATTGGTGTTAGAGTATAAAAACAGCCACCTGAGGGACCTTGCTGCCTCTTCAGAAAGAGTTCTTATAACCACTGGGGAAGCATTGATAAGCCAGAGGGGAAAGGTGCCTGCTGTACAACTGCCCCATTTAAGTCCCTCACCTATGCAAAGTGTGGTATATGTAGAAGAGCCATCATCTCAACCTGGATACGTTTTAGCCAGGAAGACTGCCTACCATGGGATTTGTTCTACTATATACTGTCTATTTCCTTTAGTAAATAATAAAATCTACTTTCTAAGTACTTTGTGGTTCTCAGGCTCTGATCAAAAGGATGTGACATTCACAGAGCAGTTCATGTTGTTGTTGTTGTTGTTATGTGCCGTCGAGTCGGACCCAACTCATAGCGACCCCTCCTTGGGTTTCTGAGGCAGTATCACTACGGATGTAGATTGCCCCATCTTCCTTCCAAGGAGTGGCTGGTGGGTTTGAACCACCAGCCTTCTGGTTAGCAGTCGAGTGCCTTAGGCACTATGCTACTAGAGCTCCCAGAGTAGTACATATTAGTTGTTAATTTCCTTTTTCTAACAGCCTCCTAGCTATTTATAAAATGGGGACAACCTGTGGTACCATATAGATTTAGTGTATTTTCTTGCAAAGCCAGTATTCTGAGCATAACTTTATATTTACAATTATTAACTGATACACTCTTCTGCCCTCTCAAAGTCTGTCTTGTGAGATCTATTCATCCTTCATGGCATTCTTGAAAGTTCAAATTCTGTAGGGATCTTTCTCGATTGTCTCAGATAAAGTTAGCCTTTTAATCTCATATGTACCCAGAGCTTAAGTTCAACTTTCTACTAGAGTGCCTACCACAGTCTACTTTCTATTATTGTAAATATCACTTAACCACTATTGTAGACAACCTAAGAGTGGGAGCCATGTCTTCACTGTCTATGGTTCTTGGGAGACAATATAATATCCCTAGCACTATAGAGATATTTAATTGATGTTTGTAGAGTTGAATGACTTACACTGAGACTGTTAGTATAAGCTCTGGAATTATTTTGTTATTCATGTTAAAGTGTCTTTGATGAGTGAGGTCTCAGAGCAGAATTTAAAAAGTATAATACTTGCACTAAATAAGTTCTTGCTTATAAAAGTGTCTGATGACTTAATGACCACAGAAATCTTAATTGTACATTCTAGTTTCAATAGTCCATGCTTGAAATATCACATTCTCCATGTTACTCTAAACCATAGTGCTTTATAGATAGTATATTTTGAGAGGCAGAGACATGATTGTCATGTTTATCAGGAATCCTCAATTCCTCCATCTGTGCCTGGATAGAGTAACTCCTTGTTACAAATTGTGTCTTCCCAAAATATGTATTGATATCCTAACCACTGTACTTGTGGATGTGATCCTATTTGAAAATAATAGTTTACTTTATTATATTAATGAGGTTATATTAGAGTAGAAAGGAACCTAAACTTAATCGCTTCTGAGTTAATAGAAGAGCAGAAGAGACAAAGGGACACACACGGTGGGGAGACAGATGCCACATGATTGTTTTTAAGCCAGGACATGCCAAGGAACCCAGGAAGGCTCAGGGCTATTAACAAGAAAAGAGTCGCCATGGCTGAGTCCCAGATTTGAAAATTTAGCTTCCAGAACCGAGAATATAAATTTTTGTTCTCTTACACCACCTAGTTATGGAATTTGTGTTATAGAAGCCCTAGATAGCTAAGCCTCAACTCATATTTATGTGATTGACATTAGCTAAATATTGATCCACCTTAAATCTTTTGAGAAGCAAATGTACAGTCAGTAAATGAGTCAAATAAGGTGTCAAACAAGGATGACTCCAAAGACCCCCTTTCCTAAAACATTCATTAACTGGTAATTATTCTTTTTTCCTTCTATATGGTTAATTTCCAAACTGGTATATTAGATTATTTTAATTACCAAGGTGTATATTCAATTTTGTTTCCATGTTGTTGTTAAATGCAAAAACAAATCAGAATAGAACAAACTCATTTATTTGCAGATTGATATAAAGCTAATGTTATGACTGTAAATTTTTCCTTTCTCGTCCCCTCTCTATAATCTTTTGTGTCTCTTCTGGGGTGGGCCTCTCAGTGTAAATCCTTATCTAAGCCTACACTTCACCACCAGCTTCTTTTGGAGTGAGCATGGCAGCACCATTTCTAGTTGTGGAACTGACAGAATCCTGAGAGATAACCAGATTCATCAGTCACTTCCCATGTTTTATAAAAATAGGTGTTTGAGCAGAACTTTGTCGGGAGCCCAAATTTACAGTGCAAAGGCACAAGAAGAATGGATTATCTTAATGTATCTCCTAATGGAAAAGAAAAAGGTCTAGTTATAACTTATGTGCACTGGAAAATACCTTTCTTGGATTTTCCAAATGATTTTCTCTCTGACAACATAGTAAGGTTGTGATTCCAGATTAGGTTCTCCTGATGGAGTAACCAGTGTCATCTGTTGGTTTCATCGCCTTGTTTCAAGTGAGACAGGGAGGAGAGACAAGATAGGAGTGTAGTGAATAAGAAAAGAATGGAAATTTGGATTTCTGGTCTAAGAATCCTGGTTCTCTTTTTCCTTGTTATCTTGAAGTTTTTAGAAATGTTCATAAATAAGCACAGTTACTTGGACCACTTCACA
Organism: Orycteropus afer afer; assembly: GCF_000298275.1. Taxonomy (NCBI): domain Eukaryota; kingdom Metazoa; phylum Chordata; class Mammalia; order Tubulidentata; family Orycteropodidae; genus Orycteropus; species Orycteropus afer. The sequence continues at coordinate 3,802,353 of NW_006921658.1, forward strand.
AGATTAATGAAATTAGTTCCTTGAAAACACTAGGACATATGAATTAGCAAAAGGATTCCTCTCCTTGCCTTTTTAATTTGATATGTGTTTCTCTGGCAGGTGGCCACATACTTTCTGGAGCATATTCTCTTTGAAACTGCCTGTGGGATCTTGTGATTCTTCATTTATCAGTTGAACTTAGTTACAGTAGTCATAAGAAGTGAAAATAAAGCTCTTTCCAAGTTCCTGAAAGCCCCCCAGGAATCCCTGGTAACAAATGAGGAACAGCAGTACTAAACAATAGATTTCTTTTAAAGGCAAACATTGTAGGGGTCTTTAAAAGCTTCTGTTCTCAAATTCTGTCATAAAGTAACTGCCCCGCACCCCCCAACATATATCAACTAACCACATTCTTAACAGGTTTGTTAAGTGTTTGTATTTCATTTTATAATACTTAGAAAAGTGAAAAGTCGTTTCTTTGCTAAATGCTCTGCAAACAAGAAGCTATTTCCCATGCCAGGGAATATGTGATGGAATGCAGCCCTGTAAGATTTTAAGACTTGGTTGCTTAATTAAGAAGGCTGGCATAGCCTGTGCCAGATGGTTACTGGATTGAAACCTTCTAGATTTTCTGATTATATTTTTAATCTTATTCAACTCACTTCTAATTTCTTTTTCTCTTTTTCTTATTTCTTGTCCTCACAGAGTAACCATACCTCTGGGTAAATCATTAAGAGAAGATGGTTCTATAAAAATGATTCTGAACATTAGCCTGTGTCTTATCATTCTTCTGACCTGAACCTTAAATATTTTGTTTTTATTTCTTCTTTTTCAAATCTTTGGTGTTCTGTTGACTTTAACAGAGAAATGTCCTACTGTCCTTGGCATGCTAATCTTCCACCTCCACTCCACCCTTCCTCAGAGTCTGCTGACTCTATCATCTTTCTATGGTGCTGAATGCATACAGCTTCTGAAACACTTTGGAATGAAAGGTGCTATGAAGTTGTAAAGTGTTTTTATCACAGAGTTCTGCCAATATGTCTCAATCCTGACGGGCAACACCTCTGCTATTTCAGTGTTGTGACGGGAACACAGCTGGTTCTGAGAAGTCACCTCACTCAGACAAGCATGTGAGATAGCATTTATCCCTGTTGGTGAACCCCAAGCTTTCGCGTATCTCCCAGGTTAGACAATAGTGAGCAATGAATGGAAAAAAGGTTAGTGCCTTCCTATTCAAAGTGTGGTTAATGGAGCAAAGCCTTGACATCATCTGGGAACTTGTTAGAAGTACAGAATTGTACACCCAGCCTCAGATCTTCAGAATCTGAATTTGAACAAGATCTATAAGTTATGTAAATACATGTTAATATTTGAGGAACACTGATGCAATAGAGAGCTGTCATTTTTTTTGTTTGTTTGTTTTTGCATGTGTACTAAATTCTTTCTTCTAGTAACCATGTCTCCTTCCCTTTCTTGAGAATCTTCATTTCTTCCCCCAACCATATGCATCTGGTGGGGCTGCCAATCATAAAACCCAAATTCTGGCCATAGAGATGGGCACATAATTCAGGTTTGGGCATTCAAACCACAATGATTGGTCTAGGGATAGACACATGGGGCTCAAGGTGGGTCACTCAGGGTCCTATCCTATGTGTTCTCACACTGAAGTGGGAAAGAAGTCTTCACTCTGGAGCTATGAACCTCAGAAGAAGTAGTAAACTTGGAATTGTCAGGAAGGAAGGTTGGGCAATCTACTTCCAAAGTGATACAGTCTCGCAAACCCAAGGAGGGATCACTATGAGTTGGGTCTGACTCAGTAGCACATAACAACAACAACAACATGTTCCCAACCAAGTGGAGAATACACATATACCACAGGCAGAAAAGAAATCAACACTCAAAGAGACAAGAGGTAGAGATGAAAAGAAAGTTCTGTTATTATTCTGCGGCCTAGATCCCTACTTGGGATTTGGCTCTTTGAGCTCATAAAATGTTCTTTGTGCTTAGCCTCATTTGAGTTTGTTATCTGCCCATCACAAAAAAAGCAAAGATCTTCCATGAAACAGATAGCTATAAGAAAAAGAGGAGTTTCTGTGAGAGGACAAAGTATACAAGTTCAAACAAGAGACTTTAACACAAGAAAAACAAAGGCAAATGCTGTTATCTAGCATTTTACTTGCCCAAACCCTCTAGTTCTCTTCTTATACATAGTTGTTAGGTGCCAGTGAGTTGGTTCTGACTCATAGCTACTCTATGTACAACAGAAAGAAGCACTGCCTGGTTCTGCACCATCTTCATAATCATTGCCACACTTGAGCCCATTGTCGCAACCACTGTGTCAATTTATCTTGTTGAGGATCTTCTCCTGCTTTAGTGGCCCTCTACTTTACCAAACATTATATCCTTCTCCAGGGACTGGTCCCTTCTGATAATATGACCAAAGCACAAGACATGAAATCTGACCATTCTTGCTTCTAAGGAGCATTCTGGCTCTACTTCTAAGACAGATTTATTCATTTTCCTAGCAGTCCATGGTACATTCAGTATTATTTGCCAATACCAAACTCAAAGTCATCAATTCTTTTCTGATCTTTCTTATTCAAGGTCCAGCTTTCATGTGCACATAAGCTATTGAAACTACCATGGCTTGGGGTAGGTGCACCTTAGTTTTCAAAGGGAAATCTTTTCTTCTCCTTAACACAGATTTGTCCAATATAATAAGTCACTTGATTTCTTAAATGCTACTTCCATGAGGATTGATTGTAGATCCAAGTAAAATGCAAGTCTTATATATAAGATGAAAAAATTCTCATATAATATTTTGGAATTATCTGTCATTTTTGGAAGTTTTAAATGAAAGAATAAAATAATTACCATGGCAACTGACATATAGCAAATATTCAATAAATGCCATCTACTATGCTTGTTTTTATTATTATTACTTTTTTCATATAATTCCTTTGATGGAACATACTTCCCTTAGGCCAGGGATCTGCATGCTACGTTACTCTTCTCAGTCTCAATAATAGGTTTCAGTTTATAATGCAAATCTAACTAGTTTTGCTTGTAGACCTCATTTTCTTTTTAGTGAGATGCATAACAAAATACACTAAAGCTGGACAGGAGCTCTATATACATGGAAGTATGAATGTAAACCTGTTTCACAATGACCCTATATCTAACATAATGAAACAGAAAGCAGAAAGAGCCAGAATTCTCCATGCAGTGAAATTTCTTCCTCAATCTGACACCATCTCAACTCCCCAAAGCAGCTATTATCAAGAGTTGCAATTCTAACTTGGACATCACTTTTCTAGGTCAACATCTGGGAAACAGTTCCTGACAGCCTCTCTTTCCCTGCACTACTTACAGTGTAGCTTACAGTGATTGCTCTGTTGGTGTCCTTGGCCCCAAGAACATTCTCAACTACTTTTTTCTTTGTCTCAGCAACTGGACACATCAAGGCATTTTTCTAGCATGATGCTGACAAAGGAATCTTCCTTGATTGTGAAGTTGTCAACTTTTCAAAGCAAATGGTTCCTCTGAGGAATGTGGTCAAAGTCCTTTAGTCTTGCCTTTGGTAACTAAGCATATGTAACACTGTGTTTCTGATTGTCACTTTAATTTGCTTTTACCAGTTCCTTGAGGTGGGCATAAAAGTACAAACACTTTGGGGTAACAGTAGCCCTCATCCTCCCAATAGTGCCATCTCAAGCTGCTGTAAGGCAGACTTTATCATTGGCTTCAAAATCTGAGCCATGTTTGAGCCCAGGTATTTTAAAACTTGGCAGTAGTCTCAAATACCATTTTGTGTGCTCCTCCATAAGAAAACAGTGGCATCTTGGTAAATTAAAATTAATAGTTTTGTAAAGAACATATTATGTTAATGATGCTTATTTTATGCTTGCTTTCCCTCTGTCATAGAGTAAAAAATGACTTTAAGATAATTACCCTGAAGAAAGTAGGAAAACACCTTCTGAATCATACAAATAAAAAAACAAAACTCACTGCTATCAATTTGATTCTGATTCGTAGTGAGCCCCATTGGGTTTCTGAGGCAGAAATACATTGCCCCATCTTCCTTCCATAGAGTGGCTGGTGGGTTTGAACCTCCAATCTTCTAGTTAGCAGTCGAATGCCTTAGGCACTAATTTATTTAATTGCTTTATTGCAGGGTACATTTAAGTATGTGATTGTCAGTCTCTCTTCAGCAATGGCAATTTTGGTTTTAGTTTAGAAACTACTCTGGTAGTACAGTGCCTAAGGCATGTGACTGCTAACCAGGAGGCTGTTGGTTCAAACCCACCAGTCACTGCATGGAAGCTAGACTGGGCAGTTTACTTCCATAAAGATTTACTTTACAGCTTTTGAAACCCAATGGTGGTCTGTATGAGTCAGAATTGACTTGGTGGCAGTGTGTTTGGTTTAGTTTTTAATTTTACAAAAATTTGTTGGCTCACAATTTGGTATGAGACTCAGAGTTATAGGAGATACAAAGTTGAATAGGACTTTTTTCTTATCTCCAGAAATTTAAAAGTTTGGGGTACTTTGACATTTAACAAAGTCAGATCAGAGAAAATTTGCTTTAATATTTACTTACAGCTCTGGTAGCATAGTGCTGAAGGCACTTGACTGCTAACCAGAAGGCTGGTGGTTCAAACTCACCAGCCACTCCTCGGAAGGAAGATGGGGCAATCTACTTCCTTAGTGATACTGCCTCAGAAACCTAAGGAGGGGTCGCTATGAGTCGGGTCCGACTTGAGGGCACATAACAACAACATCAACAATGCTGGGCTAGCAATATTGTTGTTAGACGATGTTGAGTTGACTCCGACTCATAATGACCCTATATATATACAAAATGGATGACAGAAGAGACTCTGAAACTTGCCCTTGAGTGGAGAATAGCTAAAGCTATTTTAAAAAAAGCTATTTTTCAGTTTAAAAATAAAAGCTATTTTTCAGTTTAAAGAAATGACAAGATCAAAGAGCTAAACAGAAGATTTCAAAGAGAAGCTGGAGTAAACAAAGCCAATTACTGTGGTGAAATGTGCAAAGACCTGGAGTTAGAAAACCAAAAGGGAAGAACACGCTCAGCATTTCTCAAGCTAAAAGAGTTGAGGAAAGAATTTAAGGCTCGAGTTGCAATATTGAAAGATACTATGGGAAAAATATTGAATGATGCAGGAAACATAAAAGAAGATGGAGGGAGGACACAGAGTCACTGTACCAAAAAGAACTGGTAGATCTTCATCCATTTCAGGAGGTTGCATATGATCTAGAACCAATGGTATTGAAGAAGGAGGTCAAAGCTACATTGAAGGAACTGGCAAAGAACAAAGCTCCAGGAATTGATGGAATACCCATTGAGATATTTCAACAAACGGATGCCCCATTGGAAGCACTTACTCAGTTATGCCAAGAGATTTGGAAGACAGCTACCTGGCCAACTGACTGGAAGAGATCCATATTTGTACCCATTCTAAAGAAAGGTGATCCCACAGAATGTGGAAATTATCAAACAAAATCATTAATATCACATGCAAGTAAGATCTTAGTGAAGATAATTCAAAAGTGGTTGCAGCAGTATATTGACAGAGAACTTCCAGAGGTGCAAGCTGGATTCAGAAGAGGACGTGGAACAAGGGCTATCATAGCTGCTGTCAGATGGATCTTGGCTCAAGGCAAAGATTACCAGAAAGATGTGTACTTGTGTTTTATTGACTATGCAAAGGCATTTGATTGTGTGGATCATGACAAATTATGGATAATTTTGAGAAGAACGGGAATTTCTGAACACTTGATTGTACTCATGAGAAACCTGTACTTTGACCAGGAGGCTGTCGTTCAAACGGAACAAGGGGACACTACGTGGTTTACAATCAAGAAGGGAGTGCATCAAGGTTGTATCCTTTCCCCATACTTATTCAATATATATGCTGAGCAAATAATCCGAGAAGCTGGACTATATGAAGAAAAACATGGCATCAGGATTAGAGGAAGAATCATTAACAACTTGAGATATGCAGATGATACAACTTTGCTTGCTGAAAGTGAGGATGACTTGAGGCACTTACTGATGAAGATGGAAGAATATAGTCTGCAGTATGGATTACATCTCAATATAAAGAAAACAAAAATCCTCACAACTGGACCAATGAGCAGCATCACGATAAATGGAGAAAAGATTGAGGTTGTCAAAGAATTCACATTGCTTGGTTCTACAATCAATGCCAATGAAAGCAGCAGTCAGGACATTAGACAATGTGTAGCACTGGGCAGGTTGTCTGTGAAGAAACTCTTTTAAGTGCTGTAGAGCAAAGATGTCTCCTTGAGGACTAAAGTGTGCCTGACACAAGCCATGATATTTTCAATTGCCTCGTATGCATGTGAGAGCTGGACGATGAATAGGCAAGACTGAAGAAGAGTTGATGCTTTTGAGTTGTGGTGCTGGAGAAGAATGCTGAAAGCACCATGGACTGCTGAAAGAACTAACAGATGTGTCTGGAAGAAGTGCAGCTGAAATGCTCCTTGGAAGTGAGAATGGCCAGACTTCATCTCACCTACTTTGGTCATGTTGTCAGAAGGGATCATTCCCTGGAGAAAGATGTCATGCTTGGTAAGGTGGAGGATCCACGAAAGAGGGGAAGGCCTTCAACCAGATGGATTGACATGGTGGCTGTGACAATGGGCTCAAATATAGCAGGGATCATGGAGCTGGCACGGGATTGGGTGGTGTTTTGTTTTGCTGTTCATGGGGTCACTATGAGTCAGAAACGACTTGATAGCACTTAACAACAACATAACAGAATGAAACAGTGCTTTGCCTTGTGCCATTCTCACGATCTTTACTATGCTTGAACCCATTGTTGCAGCCACTGTGCCAATCCATCTCCTTGAAGGTCTTCTCTGTTTTCTCTAACCCTCTACTTTACCAAGGGTGATATCCTTCTCCAGAGACTGGTCCCTTCTGACAACATGACCAAAGTTGGTGAGACAAAATTTGTTTGTTCTCATTTCTAAGGAGTAGTCTGACTGTACTTCCTCCAGGACAGATTTGTTAGTTCTGGTAGCCCTTGGTATTTTCAGTATTCTTTAATAGCACCACAACTCAAAAACATCAACTCCTCTTTGCTGGTCTTCCTTATTCATTGTCCAGCTTTCACATACATATAAGAACCCTGAAAATACCACGAGTTGGGTCAGGCAAACTTTAGTCGTCCAAGTATCTTTGCTCTTTAATAGTTTAAAGAGGTCTTCTGCAGCTGATTTGCCCAGTGCAAGACTGATTTATTAACTGCTGCTTCCATGAGTGTTGTTTGTGGATCCAAATAAAATGAAATCCCTGACAACTTCAATCTTTTCTTTATTTATTGTGATGTTGCTTATTGATCCAGTTGTAAGAATTTTTGTTTTCTTTATTTTGATATATATATATCAATATATATAATTTCCATACTAAAGACTGTAAGTCATTCAGGTCATCTTCACTTTTGCACTTTGGGCAAGCAAGGTTGTATTATCACCTGCATATCACAGGTTGTTGATAAGTATTCCTCCAATCCTGATGCCACATTCTTGCTCCTGTGCTCCTTCTCCATATATTAATATAATAGACATTAACAATGACTTTTCGATGATATTCATCAACTTTACTAATTCTTCTCTTCCTATTAGCATTCTGGGGATCTATTACACCTAACAACATAGTGCTTAAGGCACTTGACTGCTAACCAGAAGGCTGGCAGCTCAAACCCACCAGCCACTCCTCAGGTGAAAGGCTGGGCAATCTACTTCTTTAGTGATACTGCCTTGGCAACACAAGGAAGGGTCGCTATGAGTTGGGGCTGACTCGCAGCACACAACAACAACAACAACATTACTTACACATGTTTTTCTTCATGTGGGATTCTTTTCAACTGTAAATACAATTTGCAAATTGTAAAATTGAGGAGAAAACCATTTTCCCTACAGGTGTTCTATGTGGTACAAAATTTTTATATGGTATGTACATTAGACCTATGTTAACTCATCATTAACCAGTGTGGATGGAAAAAAAAAAAAAAAACATGATAGATTTAAACATTCTCAACATTTTTCCCCATGATTGTCCTAAATAGAAAAATTAAATTTAATTTAAATTTTCCCTAATGAGAGTAATTAAATATTAAGGAATGTTGTTGTTAGGTGCTGTCGAGTCATTTTTGTCTCATAGTGACATTATGTACAACAGAACAAAACACTGCCTGGTCCTGTGCTAGCCTCACGATCCCTGCTATACCTGAGCCCATTGTTCTAGTCACTGAGTCAATCCATCTTATTGAGGGTCTTTCCCTTTTTTTTTTGACCCTCCACTTTACCAAGCATGATGATATCCTTCTCCAGGGAACAGTCCCTTCTGAGAACATGACAAAGTAGATGAGACAAAATCTGGCCCTTCTCACTTCCAAGGAGCAGTCCAGCTGCACTTCTTCCAGAAGATTTGTTAGTTCTTTTGGAAGTCCTTGGTACTTTCAGTATTCTTTGCCAGCACCACAACTTGAAAGCAATTCTTCTTCAGTCTTCCATATTCATTGTCCAGCTACCACATGCATATGAAATGATTGAAAATACCATGGCTTGGGTTAGGTGCACCTTCATCTTCAAAGAGATATATCTTTGGTCTTCAGCACTTTAAGGAGTTTTTTTGCAGCAGATTTCCCCAGTGCAATATGTCATCTGATGTCTTGACTGCTTCTTCCATTGGTGTAGATTGTGGAACTAAGTAATATGAAATCCTTGACAACTTCAATCTTTTCTCCATCCACCATGAAGCTGTTTATTGGACCAGTTGTGAGGATTTTCATTTTCTTTATCTTGAAGTATAATCCATCCTGTGGACTGTAGTCTTTAATTTTCATCAGTAAGTGCTCCAAGTCATCCTCACTTTCAGCAAGCAAAGTTGTGACATCTGCAGATCACAGGTTATTAATGCATCTTCTTCCAATCCTGATGCCACATTCCTCTTCATATGGTCCAGCTTCTCAGATTATTTGCTCAGCATGCAAATCTAATAAGAGTAGCAAAAGGATACCACTCTGATTTTATGAATATCCCCGAAATATTGACTGATATAGTGCTGGAAAATGAGCCCCTCAGGTAGGAAGGCACTCAAAATATCACTGGGGAAGAGCTATCTCTTCAGAATCAAGCTGACCTGAAACTCCCTTCCTGATTTTAAACTATGCAATATCCCCTTGCTATATTTGAATGACACCCTCCTGATCTATGTACAGGTTCCTCATGAGAACAATGAACTGCTCTGGAATTACCATTCTTCTCAATATTATCCTTAATATTTTATGATCCACACAATCAAATGCTTTTGCATAGTCAATAAAACACAAGTAAACATCTTTCTGGTATTCTTTGCTTTCAGCCAAGATCCATCTGACATCAGCAATGATCTACCATTAAACATCCTCTTCTGAAACCACTTGCATTTCTGGAAGTTCTCTGTCAATATACTGCTGCAACCATTTTGAATTATCTTCTGCAAGATTTTACTTGCATGTTGGAGCTTTGGTGGCATAGTGCCTAAGGCATTTGACTGCTAACCAGAAGGCTGGAGGTTCCAACCTACCAGCCACTCCTCAGAAGGAAGACTGGGCAATGTACTTCTGTAGAGATACTACCTTGGAAATCCAAGGAGGGGTCACCATGAGTTGAAATCAACTCGTAACAGTGAGTTTGGTTTTGGTTTGATGTTAATGATATTGTTCAATAATTTCCACATTCTGTGGAATCACCTTTCTTTGGAATGGATACAAATATGGATCTCTTCCAGTCAGTTGGCCAGGAAACTGTCTTCCTAATTTCTTGACATAGCCGGATGAATGCCTCCAGTGCAGCATCTGTTTGTTGAAACATCTCAATGGGTAGTCTGTCAGTTTCTGGAGCCTTGTTCTTCATCAATTCCTTCAATGAAGCTTCGACTTCTTCCTTTGATATCATTGGTTCTTGATCATATGCCACCTCCAGAAATGGATGACCAACAAAACTAAACTCCAAACTCAGTGCCATAGAGCCGATTCAACTCATAGTGACCCTTCCTTGGGTTTCCCACATGGTATTTCTATGGAAGTACATTGCCCAATCTTCCTTCTGAGGAGTGGCTGGTGGGTTGGAACTGCCAGCCTTCTGGTTAGCAGTCAGATGCCTTAGGCACTATGTCATCAGAACTCGACCAATTCTTCTTGGTACAGGGACTGTGTGTGTTCCTTCTATTTTCTTTTGATGTTTCCTGCATCATTCAATATTTTGCTCATAGAATCTTTCAATATTGCAACTCGAGGTTTGAGTTTTTTCTTCAGTTCTTTCACCTTAAGAAATGCTGAGTGTTTTCTTCTCTTTTGGTTACCTAACTCCGTGTCTTTACACATTTCATTATAATAATTGACTCTGTCTTCTTGATCTGCTCTGTGAAATCTTCTGTTCAGCTCTTTTATCTAGTCATTTCATCCTTTTGCTTCACTACTCTCCATTCAAGGGCATGTTCCAGAGTCTCTTCTGACATCCATTTTGGTCTTTTGTTCCTTTCCAGTGTTTTTAATGACCTTTTGCATTCTTCCTGGATGATATTCTTGATGTCATCCCACAGTTCCTCTGGTTTTCAGTCATTGGTGTTCAGTGCATCCAATATATTCTTTAAATGGTTTCTAAATTCAGGACGGATATTATCAAGCTCATATTTTGGCTCTTGTGGACTTGTTTTAAT
>NW_006921658.1:3814097-3815337 GCF_000298275.1 Orycteropus afer afer
TTGATGTCTCTGATTCCCTGTTTAAAATCTTGTAGGCTTATTTACTTTGGATACTTCTATAGCTGATTGGTTTCTGGGTTATATCATCATGTGTGTTAATGGTCAGTTGTTGTTGGCTGTTGTTGCCTCTCTGTCCAAAGGACTCCCTTTAGCATCTCTTGTAAGATTGGTCTGGTTTTAACAAATTCCCTTATATGGACATGTCCTAATTTCACCATCATATTTGAGGGACAACTTTGCTGGGCACATAATTCCTGGTTGGAAATTTTTCTCCTTTAGTTTTTTATATATACCATCTCATTGCCTTCTTGCCTGTTTGGTTTCTGTCAAGAAATCTGAGCTTAGCCCTACTGGTTGCCTCTTGTAGGTAACTTTTCATTTTTCTCATGCTGCTCTCATGATTCTTTCTTTGTCTTTGGTATGGTAAATTTGATGATGATATGTCTGGGTGATTTTAATTCGGGATCTATCCTGTTTGGGGTTTGTTGGACATCCTGAATGGATATATTCTCATCTGTCATCATACCAGGAAAATTCTCTTCCAACAAATCTTTGACAATTTTCTCTGTGGTTCTATTTGTGTCTTCCTGTTGGAATTCAGTTACACATGTTATTCCTTTTGATGGTATCCCACATGAACCTTAGGCTTTCTTCATTTTGTTCTGATCCTTTTTCTGATTTATCCCTTTCCAAAGAAATGTTCAGTATTTGCTTTCAATCTTCCTAATTCTGTCTTCCATTGATTCAATTCTGCTCCTTTGCTCATTCAAGGTCTTATGTATATCTGAAAATTTAGTATGGTTTGTAAATTTTATTAATCTTTTCAACAAAACAACTTCTGGTCTTGTTGATTTTTCTATAGCCCTTCTATTTTCTGATTCATTGATTTCTGCTTAAATCTTTGTTATTTCCTTTCTTCTGGTGACTGTATGCTTTTCTTGCTGTTCTTTTTCTAATTTTTGGAGATGTTGGTTTAAAGTGTTGATTTGGGCTCTTTCTGCTTTTTTGATGTGTGCTTTTATTGCTATAAATTGGCCTCTGATCACTGCTTTTGCTGTGTTCAAAAGATTTTGGTATGTTGTGTTTTCATTCTCGTTTGATTCAAGGAATTTTTGAATTTCAATTTTGATTTCTTCTTTTACCCAGTCTTTCTCAAGGAGGGTGCTGTTCAGTTTCCATGTGTTTACCCTTTTTCTGTTGATCTTCCTATTGTTGATTTCTAATTTGATAGCATTATGAT
>NW_006921658.1:3816238-3821058 GCF_000298275.1 Orycteropus afer afer
ATTTCCTTTGTTGCTGTTGTTTTAGTATTTGCTGAATATTTGTGCTTGTCCTCTTTTTTATTGTGACGTGAAGGTTTGTCATTTTTCTTTGACATGATTTATACTTTTCTCCCCGAGTTTAGAACAATCCATTCTATCTTGCAACTCTCTTAACTTCCTCACCATTTAGAAGTTCTGTAACTTCACAGTATTTTCCCTCTTTTTGTTTGTAGTTGTTCTCACTTGCCAATTGATGTCTTTGGTTCCCTGTTTACAATCTTGTAAGCTAATTTTACTTTGGATATAGCTGTGGTTTCTGGGTTATGTCATCTTGTGTATTAATAGTTAGTTGTTATTTGCTATTTTTGGTTCTTTGTTCAAAGGAATCCCTTCAGTATCTCTTGTAAGGTTGTTCTAGTTTTAACAAATTTCCCTAGTTTCTGCTTATCTGAAAATCTCCTAATTTCACCATCATATTTAGGGACAATTTTGCTTGGTATATAATTCTTCATTGAAAATTTTTCTCTTTCATCATTTGATATATACCATCTCATTGCCTTCTTGCTTGCATGGTTTCTGCTGAGAAATCAGAGCTTATTCTTATTCGTTGTCTTTTGTAAGTAACTTTTTATTTTTTCCCATGTTGTTTCAGGATTCTGTCTTTGTGTTTGGTTTTGATGAATTTGATGATGATATGTCTTGGTGATTTTCTTTTGGGGTCTATCCTGTTTGGGGTTCGTTGGACTTCCTGAATGGATATATTCTCATCTTTCATTATATCAGGGAAGTTCTTCTCCATCAGATCTTGGAAAATTTTCTTAGTGTTTTTATTTTTCTCTTCCTGTTCTCAAATTCTGATTACACATAGTTTATTCCTTTTGATGGTATCCCACATGAACCTTAGGCTTTCTTCATTTTGTTTTGAACTTTTTTTCTGATTGATCCCTTTCCAAAGAAGTATTCGGTTATTTGTTTTCAATCTCATTAATTCTGTTTTCCATTGCATCCATTCTACTCCTTTGCCCTTTCAATGTGTTATTTATTTCTCACAATTTAGTATTAATCTTCTGGATTTCTATCTGTAGATTTAGAATCATCTCTAATTTTTCATTTGTTTTGTCATTTTGTTCTTGTATTTTCTTCCAAAATTTTTCTAGCGTTTTTTTCTGTGTTTTCCTTGGTCTGTTTCTCAGTCCTTTGAAGATACCTAAATATAATTCTTTTGAATTCTTTATCAGAGAGCTCCAATGCTTCTTCTTCTTCTTCTTCCAGGGATGTGTTCTGGGTCTGTATCCTGCTCCCTTGTTTCTACTACTTTATGTTGCTTTTTTATGTGGACTGTGGTGATCTGTTGTCTCTGAGACATTGTGGCATTGTTGTATTTAGATCTCTGTTAACTGTTTGTGAAGAGCAGCCAAGGGTGATTCAGGCTCTGATTGGTGGTATTTTGTTGTTGGGCCATTGGTGGAGAAGGAGGTGGTGGCTCTCACTCAGTAAGTGTACTTGCAGGAGGTGTAGTTGTGTCTTATGGGGACTCTTGCTGTCTCCCACTCAGTTAGACAAAAATTATAATTGATTAACCATCAACAAAGTAAAAGTACATGGACAGAAAATACACCATGCAATCACACAGGAACAGTCACCAAAAAAAGAAAAAAGGGAAAAAGAAGAAGAAAAAGAGAAGAAAACCTACAATATCTGGGGATAGAGAACTAAGAGAAAAAAGGTAGAGAAGGAGAATAATGAAGAAAAAAAATGGAAAAAATGCAAAAAGAAAGATAAGGAATGGGTTTAACCAAAAGAAAAAAAGAAAAAAAAAATTGCAAACAGGAACAGGGAAAAGAAAAAAAGCTGAAAACTAGGACCTGGGAGGGGAAGAATAATGAATAATAGTAAAAAGGAGAAAAGTAGTAATAATAATAGTAGTAGTTTTCAAACAGACAAAAACAAGCAAACTACAAAACAGAAAAAAGAAAGAGAAAAAAAAAAAAAATCAGGGGAGAGCAGGGCAGGGCACCCAGGCTCCGTCTGAGCACACAGACTAGAATCGAGTACCCGTGGGCCCAGAAGGTGGGTGGGATTGGGGGATGGCTGCTCCTCCATTGACCAAGCGGGTGTGGGGTATAAGAGTCACAAGGGGAATTTCGTACCTTTCTAGCCATCCAGGTACAGAATGTTCTTAGGGCTACTGGCAAGTGGAATCTGTTCTTAAGCCCCTGGAATCTGGGAGAATGCTGTCACTTTAAATAGCCAAAAAGGTCAAGCCACTTGTAAATATTCAAAATGGCTGTGCCTTCTGGACAGGCAAAAGTCCACAGCTCAGCCCGCCTTCCTCTTCACTGCTGCTTCACCTTTTATTCCCTAGCCACCAGAGCAGTCCTCCATGCAGTTCCTGGCTAGCAGGCTGATTTTTAGGTTAATTCTTAGGTCCTGCCCCTACTCGGCAATCTCCAAGCTGTCTGTGCCATCAGGATCGCTCAGGATTGCTGCCAGACTGCAACTTCGTATGTCTCCTTTTTTTGGTATTTTCATGCAAATTCTTCTGCTAGTTGGAGTTTAGTCCACTTCTATAGCCTTCTCTTCAAGGCTCAGGTGTCCAGGATTATCTTCTGTGTCTGTGTTAATTGGTTCCTCTTGACTTTGTTGAAGAGGGTCTGTGCAGTCTCTCTGCCTAGTCCAGCATCTTACCCAGAAGTCAGACATCAGTAATTTTTGAGGCTCTCTGGTAGTTCTAATGTGAAGAAATATTTGGCAATCTCAGCTTTAGTCTGACAGTAGCTCTAGCTGCTCACCTCAGTGATATTTTACCTGAGATTTAAAAATAAAACATCATAGAGTAGTTGAAGGAATAGCAGTTATTTTGAATTATTCCAGCATTGAATAACTTGCTATTATGTAAATTCCCTTTTAAAATCATCTGCTAATAATTATTTTCTTGTGATAAAATATATACATTTGTCATTTCAAACACAGATAAATGTCTTTTTAAAATAAATATATATGTTAAATATATATTTAACATAAGTTTTTTCTTTTCCCTGTGTATGACTTCAAAATAGGTAATTCTTTTCTTCATTGTTACTGTTTGAAAAAACCACAAGTAAGCCAGCCCACAGAGACCACAGACTTTGCAGCATGTGGTATTTTCCTTTGTGAAGGAAAAGGGCTATTTTCCAACTGGTGGCATACCAGAGCCTAGATAGCATGTCATAGCTGAATAGACTTATGATATGCTTTTCATTTCATTGAGAAACATGTCACATGTCACAAAAGTCTGTGTGTTATGGATTGCATTATGTCTCCCTCAAAATAGGTACTGTAAATCTTAACTGTGGTTATAATCCCTTTTGGGAATGGTTTGTCTTTGTTATGTTAATGTGGAAGGATTAAAGTAGGGTGTATCTTGAGTTAATCTCTTTTGATATACAAAAAGAGATTAAACTAGCCAGCAGAGCAGATAGGGGAAGACACATGCCAAGCCACATGAATATCACCCAGGAGCAGAAGCCCAAAGAGACAAGGACTTTCCTCCAGAACTGAGAGAGACAGAAGGCCTTCACCTAGAGGCCACACTCTGAATTCAGACTTCTAGCCTCTTAAACTGTGAGAAAATCAATTTGCTTGTTAAAGCCATCCATGTGTGGTTATTTCTGTTATAGCAGCACTAGATAACTAAGATAGTGTGGCTTACTTAACTGCCATTGACCAGGTGAAGGGAGTTTTTCATGTTAGTAAGAGTCAAAATAAATGTTCTACTCTGCATGTCATATACAAGATGTTAAACTGTGTTTGGTGTTCTATGATTTGGTTTCTAGAATTGAGTTAAAGATACTTGCACATGGAATGATAATCTAATTTCATAAGGATGCTCTGTCAATGGAGAAATGTGTGGAGGGCTTGTTACAAAATTGATCTCTATGATGAAGTATGTGGCAGACCAAAACATCTGTGATGACACCCTACTAGTTTTCATTACTGATGGCAAATTTTTCCACAGAGGAAAGAGTTTTAACTCAGGCCTGCAAAGATAAATATACAGAATAAAATATATAATTTCAAAAATATGACAATACTCACGAGATTAAAGATGTATTTTTGATTCCACAGAGTGGTTGGTGTGTTAGAACTGCCAGCCTTCTGCTAAGCAGTCAAATGCCTTATGAACTACACCACAAGAGTTCTTTTTTTGTTGTTGTTGATTTATCATGTTGAATGAACTATTGCCTGTGAAGGTAAGTATTTCATCATTGAACAATGGTTTGATGTATTGAGATATTTTATGGTACATATCACCACAAAGTTTTGACTTTCTGATAAAATTTATGGGTTGCTCAAGTGTTAGAGCTGGAAAGGACAGCTTTGGAACTAAGTAGAAATTAAAAATTGATCAACAGTAGTGGCAAAATAGTGACCACTTGTTTGTCAGTTTGTTGCACTGTGGTGGCTTGCATGTGGCTATGAGGCTGGAGGTTATGCCACCAGTATTAAAATTACCAGCAGTGTTACCCATAGTGATTAGGTTTCAAAGGAGCTTCCAGACTAAGGCAGATTGGGAAGAAAAAAGGAGCCATCCACATCTGAAAAAAATTGGCTACTGAAAACCTTATGAATAGCAGTGATATGGTGCCAGAAGATGAGCCCCTCATGTTGGAAGGCCCTCAAAATACAATTGGGGAAGAGGTGCCTTCTCAAAGTACAGTTGACCCTAATGATGTGGATGGAAAACAGCTCTCAGGACCTCAATTTGCTTATGGGACACAACTCAAAATGGGAAGAAATAGCTGCAAACATCTATTAATAATTAGTAGGTGGAATGTATAAAGTATCAATCTAGGAAAATT
>NW_006921658.1:3821278-3826740 GCF_000298275.1 Orycteropus afer afer
CCAGTTAATACTACTATTATTCAAACTTATGCACCAACCACTAAAGCTGAAGATAAAGAAGTTGAAGATTTTTACCAATTTCTAAAGTCTGAAATTCACCAAACATGTAACCAGAATGTGTTAATTATTACTAGTGATTGGAATGCAAAAGTTCAGTGCAAAGAAGAATCATTGGTAGTTGGAAAAAATGACTTGGTGACAGAAATGATGCAGGAGATCATATGATAGAATTTTGCAAGACCAATGACTTATTCATTGCAAACAGTTTTCTTCAAAAACATAAATAGCAACTATACTTGTGGACCTCGCCAGATGGAATATACAGAAATCATATCGACTAAGTCTGTGGGAAGAGGTGATAGAGAAGCCCAATATCATTGGCCAGGAGTTGAATGTTGGAACAGACCACTATTGCTCATATGTAAGTTCAAATTGAAGCTAAAGATAATTAAGACCAGTCCATGAGAGCCAAAATATGACCTTGATTATATCCTACCTGAATTCAGAAACCACTTGAAGAATAGAGGTGACACATTAAACACCAATGACTGAAGACCTGACAAGCTGTGGGACAGCATTATACATGAAGAAAGCAAAACATAATGAAAAAGACAGAAAAGGAAGAAAAGACAAATATGAATGTCAGAAAAGACTCTGAAACTTGTTCTTGAACAGAGAATAGTTAAAGAAAATGAAGAAATGATGAAATAAAAGAACTGAATAGAAGATTTCAAAGGGCAGCTCAAGAAGACAAAGCAAAGTATTATAATGAAATATGCAAAGAATTGGAGTCAGAAAACCAAAAAGGAAAACACACTTGACCTTTATTAAGATAAAAGGACTGAAGAAAAAATGCAAGCTTCAAGTTGCAACATTGAAAGGTTCTATGGGCAAAATATTGAACGATGCAAGAAGTATCAAAAGAAGATGTAAGGAATACACAGAGTAACTGCCAAAATCAATTGGCTGACATTCAACTATTTCAAGAGGTAGCATATGATCAAGAACCAATAGTATTGAAGGAAGAAGCTCAAGTTGCAGTGAAGGAATTAGTGAAAAACAAGGCTCCAGGAATTGATGAAATACATATTGAGATATTCAAAAAAGTGGAAGAAGCACTGGAGGTTCTTCTTGGTTAATGCCAGGAAATTTGTAACACACCTACCTGGGCAACTGACTTGAAGAGATCCATATATGTGCTTATTCATAAGAAAAGTGACCCAACAGAATGTAGAAATTATCTAATAATACCATCAATATCACATACAGGTAAAATTTTGCTGAAGATAATTAAAAAATGCTTGCAACAGTATATTAACAGGGAATTTCCAGAAATTCAAGATAGATTGGAAAAAGGGGATATCATTGTTGATGTCAGATGGATGTTGGCTGAAACCAAAGAATACCAAAAAGATGCTTACTTGTGTTTTATGCAAAGGCATTCAACTTTGTGGATCATAGTGAATTATGGATGACATTGTGATGAATGGGAATTCTAGAACATTTAATTTCTCATTAAAGCACAAACGTGCTTATGAGGAACCTGTACCTAGGCTAAGAGGCAATTATTGGAACAGAACAAGAAGATACTGCATGGTGTACAATCAGGAAAGGTATGTGTCAGGGCTGTACCCTTACACCATACTTTTTCAATATGTACATTGGGCAATAATCTGAGAGGCTGGACTGTATAAATAAGAATGTGGCTTTAGGGTTGGAGGAATACTCATTAACCTGTGATATGTAGATGACACAACCTTGCTTGCTAAAAATTAAGATGACTTGAAGAACTTACTGATGAAGATAAAGACTACAGTCTTCAGTATGGATTACAATTCAACATAAAGAAAACAAAAATCTTCACAACTGGACAAATAAGCAACATCACCATAAATGGAGAAAACATTGATGTTGTCAGGGATTCCATTTTACTTGGATCCACAATCAACATCCATGGAAGCAGCAGTCAAGAAATTAGATGTCATATTGCACTGGACAAATGTGCTGCAAAAGATCTTTCATAGTGTTGAAGAACAAAAATGTCACTTTGAAGACTAAGGTGAGCCTAACCCAACCCATGGTATTTTCAATTTCCTCATATGCATGTAAAAGCTGGACAATGAATGAGGAAGACCAAGGAATAATTAATGCCTTTGAATTATGGTGTTGGGGAACAATATTGAAAACACCACTGACAGCCAGAAGAATGAAAAAAATCTGTTCTGGAAAATATGCAGCTGGAATACTCCTCAGAAGTGAGAATGGCTAGACTTTGCATCACATACTTTGGTCTAGTTGTCAGAAGGGATCAACCCCTGGAGTAGGATATCATGCTTGGTAAAGTAGAGAGTTGGTGAAAATGGGAAAGACCCTCAAGGAGGTGGATTGACACAATGGATGCAATGATGGTCTCAAGTATGGCAAGGATTATGCAGATGGTGTAGGGCCGGGTAGTGTTTCCTTTAGTTATGAATTGGATTGATATGAGTTGGAGCCAACTCGATGGCAGGTAACAACAACAATAACAACATGTCTTGCCCCAGGGAAGAGAATGGTAGAAATTATTTTCTATTTAGATTTGTCACAATTCCACCACTGTCTTCCCAGATAGCAATTCTGTTAATAAAAGTAATTCCATCAAAACTTTTGGTATTCATACAAAGATTTGAATTGTAACCTAAATTAAGAATGAAAACAAAAACCCTTGTTAATAGTGATGAAAAGTTGTCTGAATAGAGAGGCAGTATTTTCAGTACCCACCACTCGTCTGTCAGTTTTCTGTACTGTGGTATGTTGCATATTGCTGTGATGTTGGAAGCAATGTTACTGGTATTTCAAATACCAGCTAGGTAACCCATGGTAGACTGGTTTCAGCAGAGCTTCCATGCTAAGAAGAACTAGGAAGAAGGACATGGTGATCTACTTCTGAAAAAACTGACCAGTGTAAACTTTATGAAAAATAGTGAAGCACTGTCTGATATATCACTGGAAAATTTTATGAAGAGCTGTGAAAAATTGCCTGATATAGTGCCAGAAGATGAACTCCTATTTTGAAATACAGCTAGGGCAGAGCTGCCTCTTCAAAGTAGAGTCAACTTTAATGACATGGATACAGTAAACTTTTGGGACCTTCATTTGCTGATGTTGCATGACTCAAAAGGAAAAGAAACAGCTATTAACATCCATTAACAACAGGAACATGTAATGTATGAAGTATGATTCTAGGAAAATTAGAGGTCATCCACAATGAAATGGAAAGCATAAAGATTGATACCCTAGGCATTGGTGAGCTGAAATGGACTAGTATTGGCTATTGTGATTTAGATAATCATATGGTGGCATAATGCCTAAGGTTTTTGACTGCTATCCAGAAGGCTGGTGGTTCATACCCACCAGCCATTCTTTGGAAGGAAGACTAGGAAATCTACTTCCACAGAGATACCACCTTGGAAACCCAAGGAGAGGTCGCTATGAGTCAAGCTGACTCGATGGCAGTATTTTTTTTTTTTAATATGGTCTACTGTTCTGGGACCACTTAGGTTGAAAGGCTTTCAAACTAGGACTGGGAAAGAGCTGCATCATCAGAGTAGAACCAGCCTTACTGATATGGATAAAGTAAAGCTTCTGAGACCTCCATTTGCTGACATGGCATGACTCAAATTGAGGAGAAACAGCAGCAAACATCCATTAATAATTGGAACATGGAATGTATGAAGTATGAATCTAGAAAAAGTAGTGTCAAAAATGAAATGAACACATATAAATTGATATACTAGGCACCAGTGAGCTGAAATGGACTGATTTTGGTCATTTTGAATCAGAAAACCAAGTGGCCTACTATGTTGGAAATGACAATTTGAAGAGGAATGGTGTGCCATTCATCATCACAAAGGATGTTTCAAGATCTGTCCTGAAGTAATGTTGTCAGTGATAGGATAATATCCATATGCCTTCAAGGAAGAGCAGTTAATAGGAATATAATTCAAATTTATGCACCAATTACCAAAACCAAAGATGAGGAAATTGAAGATTTTTTATCAGATTCTGCAGACTGAAATTAACTGAGCTTGCAATCAGGATATGTTAATTATCACTGGTGACAGGAATACAAAAAACGGAAACAAAGAAGAATCACTGGTAGTCAGAAAATTTGGCCATGGTGACAGAAATGATGCGGGAAATCACATGATAGAATTTTGCAAGACCAACGACTTATTCATTGCAAATATCTTTTTTCAACAACACAAATGGCAGCTATACACATGGACTTCACCAGATGGAATACACAGAAATCAGACTGACTACATCTGTGACAAGAATGATGGAAAAACTCAATACCTTCAGCCAAAATCAGGCCAGGAGCTGATTGTGGAACAGACCATCAACTGCTCATATGCAAGTTCAACTAGAAGTTAAAGACAATTAAAACAGTCCATGAGAGCCAGAATAGGACTTTGAATATATCCCTCCTGAATTTAGAAACCATCTAAAAAATAGATTTGATGCACTGAACACCAATGGCCAAAAACCAGAAGAATTGTGGGATGACACCAAGAACATCATCCATGAAGAAAGCAAGAGGTCACTAAAATGATGAGAAAAGAAGAAAAGACCAAAATGGATGACAGAGGAGACTCTGAAACTTGCTAAGGCAAATGGAAGAAATGACAAGATAAAAGAGCTGAACAGAAGATTTCAAAAAGCAGCTCGAGCAGACAAAGTCATTTACTATAGTCAAATGTGCAAAGACTTGGAGTTAGAAAACCAAAATGGAAGAACACACTCAGCATTTCTCAAGCTGAATGAACTGAGGAAAAAATTTAAGCCTTGAGTTGCAACACTGAAAGAGTCTATGGGCAAAGTATTGAATGATGCAGGAAACATCAAGAGAAGATGGAGAGAATACACAGAGTCACTGTACCAGAAAGAACTGGTAGATCTTCATCCATTTCAGGAGGTGCCATATGATCAAGAACCAGTGGTACTGAAGGAAGAAGTTGAAGCTGCACTGAAGGAATTGGTGAAAAACAAGGCTCTAGGAATTGGTGGAATACCCACTGAGATATTTCAACAAATGGATGCCCCTCTGGAGGCATTCAGTCAGTTATGCCAAGAGATTTGGAAGACAGCTACCTGGCCAACTGACTGAAAGAGATCCATATTTGTACCCATTCCAAAGAAATGCGAACCCGCAGAATGTGGAAATTATAGAACAATATCATTAACATTGCATACAAGTAAGATCTTACTGAAGATAATTAAAAAATGGTTGCAACAGTATATTGACAAAGAACTTCCAGAGATGGAAGCTGGATTCAGAAGAGGACATGTTGTTGTTGTTGTTGTTAAGTGCCATTGAGTCGTTTCCGACTCATAGCGACCCTATGCACAGCAGAACAAAACACTGCCCGATCCCGTGCCAGCCCCACAATCCCTGCTATACTTGAGCCCATCATTGTACC
>NW_006921658.1:3827595-3850925 GCF_000298275.1 Orycteropus afer afer
ATCATAACAAACTGTAGATGACATTGAGAAGAATGGGAATTCCGGAACACTTAATTGTGCTCATGAGGAACTTATACATTGACCAGGAGCCTGTTGCTCAAACAGAACAAGGGTACGCTTCATGGTTTAAAATCAAGAAGGGAGTGTGTCAGAGTTGTATCCTTTCCATATGTTTATTCAATCCGTATGCCAAGCAAATAATCTGAGAAGTTGGACTATATGAAGAACGTGGAGAAAGAATCATTAATGACCTGTGATATACTGACAACACAACTTTGCTTGCTGAAAGAGAGGATGACTTGAGGCACTCATTGATGAAGAATGAAGAATACACTCTGCAGTATGGATTTTATCTCAGTATAAAGAAAACAAAAATCCTCACAACTGTACCTATAAGGACCATCACAATAAATAGAGAAAAGATTGAAGTTGTCATAGAGTTCTGCTAAACGGGCAAGGAGGCCTAACCTCTGACCTCCTCTAACCCTACAAGAGGAAGACAGGATCACCATCAATAGCCCAAGGCCTATTCCTGTGAGGCCAAACATGCTGCCTCCCTCCAGCCCTTACACCAACCGTTCCTCCTGCAGCACCCAAAGCCTATCTGCCGGGTTCGATAATTCACTGCAGTGGCCACACAGAACTCACAGATTATGGGGATTATTAGGGAAGCATCAGGCTACAATTCAACTTCAGGAATAATGTTCAGTCTCTCTCCCAGCCCGCTGTCTCTCACCCAACAGTCTCTTTCAGTCTCTCTGTCTCTCTCCCAGAAATGCTTGTCTCTCGGTGTCTTTCTCAGCAATGCATGTCTCTCATTGTCTCTTTCTCAGCAACACATCTTCCTCAACCAGCAGTCAGAAAGAGAGAGATCTCTGCCTCTAGGAGGCCTCCTTTTGAGCTCGGCAGAGTGGCCAAGCCAACCAATCATAACATCAGAATTCTAAGCACCTGAGAGAGACTGGGAACCTCCCAGAACATTGTTTTGTGTTGTGCCCAACAGAAATACCCTAGGTGGATAACTTTTACAATCAGAAGTTCCTCAGTTGCTCACAGCAAATTCCACCAGAGTTTACAAAAACTTATGGCTAGAAAAGCCATACCAGGTAATTTACTACACCGCAAATTCACATTGCTTGGTTCTACAATCGACACTAACAGAAACAGCAGTCAGGATATTAGATGACGTATATCTCTGGGCAAGTTGGCTACAAGGGACCTCTTTCAAGTGCTGAGGAGCAAGGATGTCTCCTTGAGGACTAAGGTGTGCCTGACACTAGCCATGATATTTTCAATTGCCTCATATGCATGTGAGAACCGGACAAAGGAATAAAGAAGACTGAAGAAGAGTTGATGCTTTTGAATTGTGATGCTAGAGAATGCTGAAAGTACCATGGATGGCTAAAAGAACTAACAGATCTGTCCTGGAAGAGTGCAGCCGAAATGCTCCTTGGAGCGAGAATGGTCAGACTTCGTTTCACCTACTTTCATCATGTTGTCAAAAGGGGCCATTCCATGGAGAAGGATGTCATGCTTGGTAAGGTGGAGGATCAACGAAAGAGGGGAAGGCCTTCAACGAGATGGATTGACCCAGTGGCTGTGACAATGGGCTGAAGTATAGCAAGGATCATGAACTGGCGCAGGACTGGGTGGTGTTTCGTTTTGCTGTGCATAGGGTCACTATGAGGCAGAAACGACTCGATGTCACCCAACAACAACAATTCTGGGAATGACAAATTGAAGAGGAATGGTATTGATTCATCATCAAAAAGAACATTTCAAGATCTATTCTAAAATTCAATGCTGTCAGTGATAGGATAATATTCATATGCCTCCATGGAAGACCAGTAATATTACTATTATTAAAATTTATGCACTACCTACTAATGCCAAAGATAAAGAAATTACCTGCTGCCAAAAAGCCCTTTCAAGTGTTAAAGAGTAAAGATGCCACTTTACACTAGGTGTTCCTGACCCAAGCCATGGTATTTTCAACTGTCTCACATGCATGTGAAAGCTGGACAATGAATAAAGGAAATCAAGGAAGAATTTATGTTTTTGAATTATGGTGTTGACAAAGAATATTGAATATACCATGGACTGCCATAAGATGAACTAATTTGTCTTGGAAGAAGTAAGGCTGACATACTCCTTAGAAACAAAGATGCAAGACTTCCTCTCAAGTAGTTTTGTAATGATATCTAGAGGGACCACTCCTTCGAGAAGAAAATCATGTTCAGTAAAGTAGAGGGTCAGCCAAAAGAAGACAACCCTCAAAGAGATGGATTAACACAGTGGCTGCAACTATGTGCCCAAGTATAACAATGATTGTGAGGATGGTGCAGAACTGAGCAGTGTTTCATTATACCTGGGGTTGCTAAGTGTCAGAACCAACTTGATAGCACCTAACAACAACAACAATAACATTTCCAGTACTAGTAAAATTAGTATTTCAGGAAATTAAAGATTATCTGGTTTTAATATACGGACAATGGATAGTTTAGATACAATTGAATACCTTTCCAACTTGATTAAGCCTTCTGATAAATATAAAGTACAAACTATTTTAAATGTAAATTATTCTGTCTTGGTTTAAGAACAAACACTTGATGTGGAAAAATTAAACCTCTACTATACACTCATTAAAAAAAACTATTGAGGTTAAAAAAATTATTCACGTAACAAAATGAATAATTTTAAACAATTTGGTGGCATCTTGTACCTTCTTAATGTATTATTCTTTTATTTATTCTTTCTGTATATTTTCTTAAAAATTAAATATATATTTTATCTTATATTTGTAACATTTTCTTTGAATTTTACACTTTAGTAAATTCTTATAATATTTGTAACCAATTGTTTTTGGATTTTAAAAGTAATTATTTAATTATTTCTCCTCTTGACTGGATAACTAAAGGCCATGCCATTTGAATTTGATTGAACATCTGCAATTTCTGGGCATTTGTATATTTTGCATTCATTGCCAATTGTTTTGAAATATCTTTTCATGTATAAAAGCCTTTATTATTTGCAATGAACATTCATTCATTATCTTTTGTGCATGAAGTTCCAACAGCAGGGTTGAGATTATTAATTATACTTATAGGAGAAATTAATTATACTTAATCATAAAATTTGTCACATACAGAAACTCAACCAGCTTGTGCCATTTTATTACATGTAAGAGAAAGATATTGCAATGGAAAACAATTTGGGATTTTAATCTGGGAATAAATTTTTTCATCATTTTAAAATGAAATGTATCGTGTCCATTCCATTATAGTCCTATTATCAGTTTAGCTAAAAGTAACGTTTTACCAAGATTATATAGAATCGTTAATTACTTATCACCAAAACAAAGTATTAGCAGACTAATTCTTGAATTAGTTTTTGCTTTTTTTTTGTCAATCTGGGCACTTTTATTAAGTGTTTGACAAAACAAAGACAAATAACCAGGATGAGGGAAATCATCAGCATGTACACAATACAGAAAGCTGAATGGAGTCCCTAAGATTTCAAAATAATAATAATAATAATAATAATAATAATAAATTTGTCAAAGACTTAAAACCAGGGCTTTGAATTTGTTCAAATAGTTCAGTAATTACAGTTGTATTAAGGGCCACGTATGTGTTGCATTGCAACCAAGTATGTTACAGCTTTGAATGTGTGCTGCTTTTCAGAGTCCTCCAATAATCCAGTCTCCCACATCAGGCTCCTAAAATCTTCAGGAGGAAGAATTGTAGCAGGACTTTTGGAGAACAACATTGTTGGCAGGATTATGGAGAGCAACACTCATTCAAAGCTGGGTGGGAGTGGTGGGCGGTGGGGGTGTGGGTTGGTCACTATCTTTGATTGGGGCACCTGCTGTTTGTTTCCTACTGTATTACAATACCACAACCAACAAATTTGTTTCTATGAAATGCATATGGGTCCTTGTTTATGATGGCAATTACTAAACCATTTGAATTGGTTCAAAGCCCTGCTTAAAACGAATCAAATGAGTTGACACCATTATGGGGAAAAAAAATGCTGCTAGAATGTTCCTCAGAAACTAGGATGGTGAAACTTTGCCCCCTTTACTCTGGATGCATCATCAGGAAAGACCAATCGCTAGAAACGGACATCATAAGTCCTTTGCCTAGACGACAGGCAAAAACAATGGAAATCCTCAATGAGATGGATTGACACGATAGCTACAGCAGCAAACTCAAACATACTCATGATCATGAAGATGGCACAAGACAGTGCAGTGTTTTGTTCTGCTATTCAGGTCACCATGAATCAAGCTGATTTGAAGGCAACTAACACTAACAATAACAATTTGAGCTATTACTCATTGAGATGACCAGGATCTTGTGAATTTTCAGAAAGAGTTGTTGGTGAAGCCAGTTGTCTCTCTTACAAGGATGTGGACTTATCAAGAAAGAAGGCAATGAATTACTTTTTAAATTGTATTAAAAAGGTTATAGATCTTGTTCGTTCATTTTAACACATATTTATGGAGCATCTGTTAATTGCCAACACCAGATTTGAGGTGTTCAGTAAAATGCTTTACTGAACTTATTTAGAATAAGACTAACACACACACATACTCACATGCATACTTTAACATAACTATATTCACATACACAAATACACACAATTTTATATACTTATCTGCTCACACATATTTGCATGCACACATTTTCTTTTGAGGTGTGCAGTGATTGTAGAAAAGAAGATAATCTGTTTAAGCAGGGTCTTGAGGATGTCCTGTAGGTGAAATGCTCAGTATGTGGGCTGAGAAATAATTTGTTGGGTTATAATTTAATTTGATATACAAATTTATTTTTTTTTTAAACTTTATAGAAATGTCTCCCCAGTAGTAGTGAAGACTAAGAGCAAAGAAGAGAAATGACAGGGGACAATTTTCTCATAATTTGGGATAGCTTATGTTCAATTACTGAAAATTTTCCCCCAAGGAGAGTTTTCCTGAAGACAGTGAGGGCTACATCAATAGATGTAGGTTCAACATAAAGAACAATAATAATGGATTCACTATATGAAATCATGTATGTTATAAGCTCAGTCAGTTCTCTACATTTTTTAGAATTTATATAATTGTATCAAGAGCTTTTGCTGACCACTTGAAGGATGATAGTTTCTGACTGATTCATCTTTATCAATTAACACCGCAAATGAAGATCGTTCTTTCTTTTGGCTTTGTTTGGAACAGAAACAAGGTAAATAATAGCAATAATAGTACGCTGGATGAAAGAAAGCAATCTAGGAAGAGGTGAGGACCAATGAAAGAGTACTTACGAGTATTTAGGAACAAAATTCTTTCTATTTCAGGTTTTAGATCAAGAACCAACTCTGTGGCAGAAAGAAGGTGGTGTGGAAGTGTTAGTGACATGACAGAGGATGAATGTTTCACCTAACTCAGAAGCAAGGGGGCTTTGTTGAAATATGAGAACTTTGTTCAATGTAATTAATATTTGTAAGTATGTGCTAGAATCTCTTCAACAGAAATGAAATTGCTGAGCCTATTTTAATAAAACAGTGCTTCTTTTCTTGAGTTTGTAGGTGGAAGAAACAAGACTAAGTGCAAGTCAATCTGAACCAAGTGAAGTGAGGTATGAACCTGACATTTAGAGTCATTTTAAAAAATATAGACAAATAACTTCTAATGTAGAACATACATCTCAATTAAAAGAAGAAGAAAACAAAAATCACATTTAATCCCTTTCTACCTCAGGACTAACTAAAAAAAAAAACAAAACAAATGCACTGCCATCAAGTTGATTCTGACTCATAGTGACCACCATTGGATTTCCAAAGCTATAAGTCTTTACAGAAGTAGATTGCTTCATCTTCCTCCCATGGAAAAGCTGGTGGATTTGAACCATCAACTTTCTGGTTAGCATCCAAATGCTTTACTCACGATGCTACCAGAGCTCCCTGGGCTGGATGCTATTAATGTATTTTTGTATAGCCTTCCCATTTTCTTCCCAAATGTACGTGATCTCATGTGTGCATGTGTGCATTTTCTTTACAAAATGGGACCAACTCTATAAACCTTTTATGGAACATGCTTTTTCAATTTGAAAATGTTTTAAAGATTTTTTTTTTTTACATCAGTATATCTGTCTATAATTAATGGTAATCTATAAAATAGGGTTTCACAAAATGATGTTTTTACTTAAATAATTCCCTGCTAGTGGACATGTGAGTCATACATTCTTTGAAAGACTCATCCATTTCCTTGCTTTGAAGCAAGGCTTCTCAACCTCAGCACTATTCAATTTTGGGTGGCATAATTCTTTATTGTATGGGGTTGTCCCGGCATTATAGGATGTATAGTGGCATCTTTGGCCTCTACCCACTAGATGCCAGTTATACTCCATAGTTGTAACAACCAAAAATGTCTCTAGATTTTGCCAAATGTCTTTTGTGGGCAGGGAAACTGCCCCTACTTGAGAAACACTGATTTGAAGAAAGAAGGAAAAGACATTAAAAGACTTACCTGTGGTATGAAAAATATGTGAAGTTTGGAAGCAGCCAAATTTATCTTCAAATCTTAGTAAATCTTAGCCATGTAGTAGATTTTAAAATCTATGAGAATACTGGTTTTGCAGATTGGGTTAAATCTCTACTTCTGGAACTACCAAGAATTTTAAGAGGGAAAAAAGACATAAGGAAGGGGAGAACGTTGTGCTGAGGAGTTATTCTTTGAAGAATCCACCACAGAGTGAAAAAGAGAATAAGGGTTGCCTTTAAGGTGAGAGGCCTGGTCAAATGGGAGGTGAATCAAATATGTCCATGTAATTTACTGGCTTTCCTTTTGCCTTTGAGTTTTAGATCTGTCCCTCCCCAGTGGATTGTAAGCTTCCTTAAGTCAGCAACCATGTTGTTCCTCTTAATACCTGTATGAAAGGACCATGTACAGTTTCTGACACTAAGTCAACATATATTTGCAGAGAGATCAGCATTACCTCTTTTATAAATCTTTCTTTAACTATTCCCTTCTATAAAAAATTGTGCTCACATTTACCTCTTACAGTTAATCAAACTGTGTTAAAATTGTTTGTTTTACTTTTCTATTGTCCCCATTAGACCATGAGCTCCCAGAGGGCCCAGGCTGTGACTATTTATCTGTCTCCTGAGAACCTACCTCAAGAACTGGACATACCTGGCAAAAAATGGTATCTCATTACATATTGGTTGCCTGGAATGTGTCTAACATCTATATTTGTGAGCTATCATACAAGTCCAGTGGTTCTCAACATGTAAGCTTCATATGATGAGAATTAATAAACTAAATGATGGCTTGGCCAGCTCTGAGTATAAGCCTATGAAATATATCAGCATAGGTTTCACATTCACTTCTGAGGAGATTCATAGCCTGTGCCCTTCAACACATTCATCTCTTCAGCTTGCTTTCTACTTTTTCTTTTCAGTATAATGATAGGACACTATTAGTGTTCAAAAGACTTGGATTTGCTAACAAGGCTTTGTTAATATTACTGGTGCTATAGTCAGTATTAACATGTAGGAGCTCTGGTGGCATAGTGCCTAAGGCATTTGACAGCTAACCAGAAGGCTGGCAGTTCAAACCAATGGGCCACTCCTCAGAAGGAAGACTGGGCAATCTACTTCCATAGAGATACTGCCTTGGAAAGCCAGGAGGGGTTGCTATGAGCAGTGTTTTAAAGACTTCACTTTGTTTATATTACCGCTGCTACAATCAATATTAACATGTATATATCTATACTTTTAGGAAATTTCTTTTTCGGGAAGTGGTGTAAAACAATACTACTAAATCACAGTATTGTGATATAGATCAAGTGTGAGGTATGCCATAAGTGTTTGTTACTATACACTTTTGACACTCAACCAGTAGGAGAAATAAATTATTCATACATGCTACAATGTGGATGGAGTCTGAAGACATTATATTGAGTGGAATAAGCCAATCACAAAAGTACAAATATTGTATAACCTCATTTACATAAAATTATGAGAAAAGGCAAAGTTTATTCGTTACCAGGGCATGAGGGACTGAAGAAAATGGGTTAACAATAATGGAAAAACTGCATTGATTAAGGATAGGTTTGCACAGGAAATTATTGTAATTGCTGTCAATATGTTGTACATTTGTAAAAAGTTGAATTGGAAAAAGTTGTGTAATATATAAATTTACAACAATCACAAAAAATTATGGAAAAAGTAGTTGTTGAGGCTGCTTATGTACAACCAAACACCTCATGGGATTTGACTTCTTGGTTTAGGGGTTTAAGGTCATGGTTTCATGGGACATCCTAGTTATCTCCTAGTTTATTGAAAAGTGTCTGCAGTCTTAAAAGATTACAAATGGCCATCCATGACACAGCATACAATATCTATTCACTTGGAGTAACAGAGGAAGAAGGAGAGTCAGGAACAGAAAGAGGATGTGGAATTTGTGGCTAATTGCCTCATGAACAACTGCCTCCATTGCCATTAGACCAGAAGAACTGGACAGCACCTGGCTACCATTACTGAATATTTTGATAAAAAAATTCCGTAGAAGGATCCTGATCAAAAGCGGGGGGGGGGGGATGCAGACTAGAATTTCAAAATCTAATGGGCTGTAGAGACTTCCAGTAAGATGGAAGAATAGGCAGACAAGCTACACAGACCATCTTCAATAAAAACAAACAAATTGACACAGATACAGAAGATAATCCTGGAGCCCTGAGCTTTGAAAGGAAGGATGCAGAATTGCATTAAACACCAACTTGTAGAAGAACCTGAATGAGGAGACAATGAATGAGGAGAAAAATGAAGATGCAGACTGTCAGCTGTCCTGATGGCATGGGAAAACTGAATATTTCCAAGTGGTATTTGGACCTGAGAATTAGCCTAAAAATCAGCCCTGCTCATCAAGGGCTGCATGGACTACTGTGCAGGTAGCTGATGACTGAAAAGGGAAACAGCAAAGAAGGAGACAAACTGAGCTGTGGACTTTCAGCTGTCTGGAGGGTGTAGCTATTTTGAATGTTTACAAACAGTGGCTGGGTGCAGCCATTTTGAATGTTTACAAATGGTGACCATTTTGAATATTTAAAGTGACAGCATTCTCATTCAGATTCCAGGGACCTAAGAATAGGCTTTACTTGCCAAAGACAGCATGGACATATGGGAAGCTGATGACTGGATAGGAGACAGGTGGTAAGTGCTTAAGTGCTGCCAACTAGTGAAAAGAGGAGCATGGTACCCTGCTGTGTGTTAAGGTACTCTGCTTACTCAGATATATCCAAGAAAAAACAATCTTGGGCAAATCACTCCAACATACAATCACAAATTAAATATGAACACAAAATTGTCACAATGTCTCAGAGACAACAGACCATAGCAGTCTACACAAAGAAATGAGATAAAGCAGTAGAGACAAGGGACCAGGATACAGACTCACAACACACCCCTGAGGAAGAAGCAGCATTGCAACTCCCTTATAAAGAATTCAAAGTAATTATATTTAGGTATTTTCGACAGATTGAGAGACAAATCAAGGAAAACACAGACATAACTGAGGAAAACACAGAGAAAACTCTAGAACAAATTCAGAAGACAATACAGGAACAAAATGACAAAATAAGTGAAAAATTAGAAATGATACAAAATCTACAGCTAGAAATCCAGAAGATTAATACTAAATTCTCAGAAACAGTACATTGAAAGGACAAAGGAGTAGATTGAATCAATGGAAGACAGAACTAGTGAGATTGAAGACAAATATCTCAATATTTCTTTGGAAAGGGATCAATCAGAAAAAAGATCAAAACAAAATGAAGAAAACCTAAGGTTCATGGGGGATACCATCTAAAAGAATAACCTACATGTAATCAGAATTTCAGAACAGGAAGAGACAAATAAAACCACTGAGAAAATTGTCAGAGATTTGTTGAAAGAGAATTTCCCTGCTGTGATGAAAGATAAGAATATATCCATTCAAGAAGTCCAATGAACCCCAAACAGGATAGACCCCAAAAGAAAATCACCAAGACATATCATCATCAAACTCACTAAAACCAATGACAAAGAAAGAATCCTGAAAGTATCACGGGAAAAATGAAAAGTTACCGACAAAAGACAACCAATAAGACTGATTTCTCAGCAGAAACCATGCAGGTGAGAAAACAAAGGGTGGTATATGTAAAACTCTGAAAGAAAAAAAAAAAAATTTCAACCAAGAATTATATACCTGGCAAAATTGTCCCTCAAATAGGGTGGTGAAATTAGGACATTCCCAGATAATGGACTCTAGACCTTCTGGAGCCATGAAGGGTGAATGAACCCCTGAAGCTACTGCCCTTAGATTATCTTTAAACCTTAAACCAAAAATATCCCCTGAAGTCATCTAAAACTGAACAAGAGTTTTGCAAAAGTAGTAAAAAAAAGGTCTACATTAACCTTTATACTCTTTAAGAACTATTTACCTGAAAACAGCAACTTGAAAGATTAGATAGAAATCTCAGAGGGCAGAAAGTTTATGTTAAGGAAAGTGGAACGACTCAGAAAAGGAGTGTGAAAATGGTTGTATGACTGGAAAAATATAATAAATGATACTAAATTTTACATGAATAAACTGTTGAAATGGTGTATGTTTTGCTGTGTATACTCTCAACAACAAAATAGATAAAATTTAGAAGAAAAACAAAACAACACAAAAAATATTTCCTGGAAAGAATGAGGTGAAATGTTCTATGGTTGTTTCCATTGATTTCTTTGATTACATAGCTCTCTTTTCGTTACTCCTCATAGTAACAACAGCACATACTAAAGCCTTTCTTTATGAATAATATAATAATTATTCCTGACAATGGACATTACATAATTTCTATCAAGGCAATCAATTGCATGTGTACTGAATAGATGCAATTCAAGATTTACTTACCTAAAGAGGTTTTTACTGGTACCCTATTTGGTCCTGATGTCTTTGAATCCTTGTAAAAGCTATATTTCTCACTCAAACCTACCTCTTGGTATGTAATCAAAAGTCTGCTTCCAGAGTCCTAATTTTTATTGTTTTAATTTTCTTCTCCCTTTTCTTTTTGTGTTTCTGATTACCATACTCTCTATAGAAGACTAGAAACTTGATTCTTTTTTTGTTCTTTAAAATCAGTCATTTAATCTTTATATCCTAACCCTCACAGCCACATTGTGTGGTGGTACTTATGTAGCACCTATCCTAATTTTCTAGAGATGCCATAACACATTACCACAAGCTCAGTGGCTTAAAACAACTGAAAGTTACTGCCTCACAGTTCTGCAGGTTAGAAGCCCAAATTCAATGTTGACAGGACGATTTTCTTCCTGAAGGCTACAGGGGAAGAGTCTTTCTTGTCTCTCCTACTTCTGGGAGTCTTAGGTATTCCTTGGCTTGTGGCAGCATAATTCCACTCTCTGCTTTCATCTTCACCTGACCATTTTCCCATTGTATCTGTCTGTCTCTGTGTTCTTCTCTTTTTATAAGGGCACCAGTCATACTGGATTAGGGACTATTCTACTCCAGTGAGACTTCATGCTAATTAAATGATAACATCTTCAAAGGCTTTATTTCCAAACAAGCCCATGTTTCTAGGCTAAAGAGTTCAAAATCTTTTTTGGGGGACATCATTCAATCCATAATAGTCCCCATTTAAACACCTTGAAGAAGGCTATGATAGTTGCAATCAGGATTCACACTCAATTCTGAGGGGATCCATAGCCTGTACCCTTCAGAAAATTCACCTCTTCAGCTTGCCTTCTATTTCCTCTTTCCAATATAATGATAAAAGACTAGAAGTCCTCCTTAGGAAGGGAGTTTCAAGGGCTAAGAAGTCACTATTGATTCCTCTTCAGTAAGTGGAAGAATAAAAGGCAAATATTCTACAACAGGAAGTTTTTTGGTAGTGCAGATGGTTAACTAATTTGGCTGCTAACCAAAAGATTGGAAGTTTGAGTTCACCCAGAACCATCTCAGAAAAAACCTGGTGATCTACTTCTGAAGAATCATCCACTGAAAATGCTAAGGAGCACAGTTCTACTGTGACATACATAGGTTTAACCCTGAAACAGAGTCGACTCTATAACAACTGTGTCGACTCAGTTGTCATAGGTTAAAGCACTTGACTGCTAACCAGAAGGCTGGTGGTTCCAACTCACCAGCCACTCTTCAGAAGGAAGGTTGGTCAATCTACTTCCGTAGTGATAATGCCTCAGAAACGCAAGGAGGGGTCTCTATGAGTCGGGTCCTACTCTACGGCACATAACAACAACACAACAACAACAACAAGAAGGATTGGCAAACTTTTTTTTTTTTTCCACAAAGGGTCAGATAATAGCTATTTTAGGCTTTGTAGCCATATGATCTTTATTGCAATTATTCAATTCTGCTGTTATATTGTGAAAGCAGCCACAGATAATACGTAAATCAATGAGCATGGCTGTGCTCCAATAACCATTTATGAAAACTGAAATTAGAATATATTATAATTTTTACTTGTCAGGAAATATTCTTCTTTTGATTTTTTTCCCCCCAACCATTTAAAGACATAAAAGCCATTCTTTGTGTGTGGGCTGTCTAAAACCAGGAAGTGGGCTAGATTTAGGGATGTCAGACATAGCAATAACTATTTGAAACATACTTATATTAAGAAAAAAAAAATTTGTTGTGTACAAAAAATTCAAATTTAACTGAGTATCTTATATTATATCTGATAACCCTCGCTGGTTTTGATTTGTGGGCAGGAGCTTGCAGACTCATACTCTACAATTATTTTATTCCTGAAAAACTTTTCTCTGGTTGCATTTGATGGATGTGTAGGTAGGGGAGGGGAAGAGGTTAAACTCACACATGCTTTACCCATTTAGTTTTAAATAGTAATAAGATCATCAGGTCTAATGTTCCTCCCAAATGTGGAACAATAATATGAAAATATTCAGAAACCAGGAAACAATAATATCAAAATATTCAGAAACCAGTTTGTTTCCAAAAAGAAACATAACACTGGTGCCTAATTTTGTTCCAAATATCCATAAAGCCATTGAGATAATGGAGATATATTTGACTTTGTACTAAAGAATATTTGTTTCAAAGAGTAATGAGCAATACTGTAATGAACTTTGCTTGTATTAGCTAGGATAGTGATAAATCAATTAAATATTAGATTAAAACATACGTGCTAATGAGTTTGCAATTATTTGTTGTTGTTGTTGTTATGTGTTGTGGAGTCGGACCCAACTTGTACCTACCCCTCCTTGGGTTTCTGAGGCAGTATCACTACAGAAGTCAACCACCACTTGTGTGTCATTTTGTTGTGCTGTGATGGTTTGCTTGTTGCTGTGATGTTGGAAGCTACACCATTTGATATTTCAAATATCAGCAGGATCACTCTTGGAGTCAGGTTTCAGCAGAATGCTAGACCAAAACCAACGAGGAAGAAGGACATGGCCAGGTCTACTTCTAAAAATATTGGTCACTGAAAACCTTATGAATAGCAAGGAAATTCTTGATAAAATGCTGCTAGTTCCAGTGGGCTGGGAGCTGGAGGCAGAGCTGAAGTCCAAGGCTGAGAGGCTTTCACTCAGCCCCTAGAGCCTGGCACTTTGAACTTGGACTTAAAGCCTCCAAACTGTAAAAGAATAAACTCCTGTTTGGTAAGGCCATCCCATTTGTGGAGTATTCTGCTCAGAGTGGCAGTAGGTAACCAGAACATGGAATTGATGGAATATCCATTGAGATGTTTCAACAAACTGATACAGCACTGGAGGCACTCAATTGTTTATGTCAAAAAATTTGGAAGACAGCTACCTTGTCAACTGACTAGAAGAGATCCATATTTGTGTCCATTGCAAAGAAATGTTATCAACAGAATGGGGAAGTTATTGAGCAATATTATTAATATCACATGCAGGTAAATTTTTGCTGAACTTAATTTAAAAATGTTGCAACAGTACATCCACAGAGAACTACCGGAAATTCAGGCTGGATTCAGAAGAGAATGTGGAACAGTAGATATCATTGCTGATGTCAGATGGATATTAGTTGAAAGCAAAAAATACCAAAAATATGTTTACCTGTGTTTTATTAACTATGAAAAGGCATTTGACTTTGTGGATCATAACAAATTACAGGTAACATTGTGAAGAATGGAAATTCCAGAACATTTAAGTGTGTTCATGAGGAACCTGAATATAGAACAAAAGGCAGTTGTTTGAATAGAATAAGGGTATACTGCGTGGTTTAAAATCAGGAAAAGTGTGTATCAGGGTTCTATCTTTTCATCATATTTACTCAATCTGTATGCTAAGCAAATAAACCAAGAAGCCAGGACTATATAAAGAACATAGTATCAAGATTGGAAGAAGACGCATTAACAACTTGTGATATGAACATGACACAATGTTGTTTGCTGAAAGTGAAAGAGACTTGATATGCTCACTGATGAACATAAAAGACTACTACTTTCAGTGTGAATTACACATAAACATAACAAAAACAAAAGTCCTCACAAGTGGACCAATAAGCAACATCAAGATAAAGGGAGAAAAAATTGATGTTGGCAGGAATTCCATTTTACTTGGATTCACAATAAATACCTATGGAAGCAGCAGTCAAGCAATCAAATGATGCATTGCCCTGGGCAAATATGCTGCAAAAGACCTCTTCAAATTTTTAAGAGCAAAGATGTCACTTTGAAGACTAAGATGTGCCTGACCCAAGCCATGTTTTTTCAATAGAAAATGTTAGAGCTGGGCAATGAATAAGGAAGAGTGAATAACAATGGATGCATTTGAATTGTGCTGTTGGTGAAGAATACTGAATGTACCATGGATTGTGGAATTACAAAAAACCTGTCTTGGCAGAAGTACAGCTGGAATGCTTTAGAAGTTAGAATAGCCAGACTTCATCTCTCATGCTTTAGTCATTTTGTCAGAAGGACTGGTACCTTGAGAAAGATATCATGCTGGGTAAAGTAGAGGGTCAATGTAAAGGGGGAAGACCTTCAATAAGATGGATTGGCACAGTGGCTGAGATGATGGGCTCAAGCATGGCAACAATCAGGAGGATGGTGCAGAACCTGGCTGTGTTTCATTCTGTTGTCCATAGGGTCAATCTGAATCAAAACAGATTAGAAGAGACCTATCAACAACACCACTAATATACATTCAATGAGTAATTATTGAGTATGCAATATTTACTAGGTATATTTTAGTAGCTGAATTTATAGTAATAAACAAAGAGGGCAGAAGCCTTTGCCCTTAGGGAGTTTGTGTTCTAGTTGAAAGAGAAAACAAACCAAAAAAGCCCCCAAATACTGGGAATACTGGATAAAATATTTACTTTATAAGATATAATAAGAACTATAGAGAAAAATGAAGCAAAAAAGGAGAATAGGTACTGTTGGATAAGAATTGTCTTTTCAATAAGGGGCTCTGAAAAGGTTACAGTGGAGCTAAGACCTTGAGGCAGGGACATGAAGTCCTGTGCCTAAATGGGTGAGAGGCATCCCAGGCAAAGGAAAGGCTAGTGCCAAGGCCCTGATTCTTAAGGAAGAATAGCTAAAGGAAATGGAATAAAATGTCTCAAAGAAGACTTCTAAGGGCAGCCAAGAGGACAAAGTAGAATAATGAAATATACAAAGATCTGGAGTTGAAAATCAAAGAGGAAGAACACATGCAGCATTTCTCAAGAACTGAAGAAAAAAAGTCAAGCCTCAAGCTGTGATATTGAAGGATTCTATAAGCAAAATATTGAATGAAACAAGAAGCATCAAAAGAAGTAACACAGTTACTTTACCAAAAAGTACTGGTTGATATTGAACCATTTCAGTAGGTAGTACTGATCAAGACCCAATGATATTGAAAGAGGAAGTCCAAGCTGCACTCAGGCACTCGTGAAAAGCAATGTTCTAGGAATGTGGTAGTTCAGTTTGTGTGTCAAGTTGGCTGGACCTGGTTGAGTGGCTGGGCAGCTGGATGTAGTATTCCGCATGATGAGACTGATAATCACCTCCACGGTGGAATCTACTGTGAGCAGCTGAGTAGCTGCCTTTGGGTATGTGGTCTGCTTCCCGTATAAAAGGAAGAACAGTGAGGCCAGCATGACTCAGGCCAAGTGAACAATGAAGAGAATGGAAGAATATAATTTAGAGAGGTAACAGAGTCGGGAAGAGAGAAGGTATGAGGTGCAGATTATGTAGGAGGTTGTTGGGTTAGCTTTTAGTTTCTTGAAATGTGATGCCTTTTTAGGGTTTTGAATAGAAGGATGACATACTTAATCACTTATGTTTTACTTAATCCCTCTGTATGCTGTGTCTATAACAGATTATAGTGGACAAATGAAGAGGCACAAGGCCAATTAAGAAGCTGTTAATTAATCCAGGAGAGAGGTGGCTTGGACCAAAGTGGTTGCAGAAGAGAGAGTTGGAGTCATATTCTGAGCAATATGGAAAGTAGAATTGACAGGATTCACCAATGGGGGAAATATCAAGACTGAGTGAAATAGAGGAGTCAAGGATAATTCCCAGATTTTTGGCTTAAGCAGCTGGGAGGATGGAGCTGTATTTACTAAGCTGGGGAAGGCTGTGGGAGGAGAAGATTTGGGAAAGAAGATCATAAGTTTGGTTTAGGACAAGATAAGTGTGAAATGCCTGTTATGCCTCTAAATGGAGATGTCAAATAGGCAGCTGGATATATGAGTCTGGAGTTCAGAGGGGCTGTCTGGACTGTAGATATAAATTTTGGAATCATCAGTGCATAAATGGGATTTGCAGCCAAGTAACTCGATGAGGTCATCAAGGGAGTGAGTGTAGATAGAGGAAAGATGATGTTCACAGAGCAATGTTTTATATGAGTCAGTAGAAATGGCTTGATACGTTCTGCATTATCATATCAAAAATTACAATTAACATTAAAAAAGAAAAAGAAAAATAAACTGTCATTGAGTTGATTTGGACATATAGAGGAGACCCAGGGTGGGTTTCCAAGGCTGTAAATCTTACAGGAGCAGACAACCTCTTCTTTTGCTAAGTGGCTAGTGGGTTGCACCACCAATCTTTTGGTTAACAGCCACATGCATTAACCACTACACCACCAGAGATCCTTATAATTAATATTAGGCATACTCAAAGTACAGAAACATTAACTGCTTTATGACGGTAAAGATCATTAGCATAATATGCTGAGTATTCAGATGCATCTTTTTATAAACAAAGGGAAAATGTTTAAAAATCTGTATA
This sequence comes from Orycteropus afer afer, assembly GCF_000298275.1. Classification (NCBI taxonomy): domain Eukaryota; kingdom Metazoa; phylum Chordata; class Mammalia; order Tubulidentata; family Orycteropodidae; genus Orycteropus; species Orycteropus afer. The sequence continues at coordinate 3,844,845 of NW_006921658.1, forward strand.
TTTTCCCAATTTGAACATTTAAATTATAGGTCTAGGATTTGACTGTTGATACACTGTTTGATTTTTCATAAAACTTGCTGTCATGTTTGGTAAAGTAGAAGGTCAGTGAAAAAGAGGAAGACCCTCAATGTGATGGATTGACACAGTGGCTGCAACAAAGATGTCAAATAAAGCAAGATTATGAGGATGGCAAAGGACCAGCCAGTGTTCTGTTCTATTGTACATCAGGCCACTATGAGTTGGAACCAACTCGACAGCACTTAACGACAACAAAAACCTAGGATAATATATATTTTTTGTTTGAAAAGTCAATACTTCTGGTAGATAATTGTTACTGTTAGGTGCAATCAAGTCAGCTCTGACTCATAGCAACCCTATATACAACAGAATGAAACACTGCTTGGTTCTGCAACAGCCTCACAATCCTTGCTATGCTTAAACCCATTGTTGCAAGCTCTGTATGAATCCATCTCCTTGAGATCCTTACCCTTTTATGTTGACATTGTACTTTATGAAACATGATATCATTCTACAGGGAATGGTCCCTGACTACATAACCAAAGTAGGTGAAAAGAAGATTGGCCATTCTCATTTCTAAAGAAGATTCTTACTACCCTTCTTGCAGAACAGATTTGCTTGTTCTTTTGGCAGTCCATGGTATTTGTAGTATTCTCAGCCAAGACCACAATTCAAAGGCATCAACTCTTCTTTAGTCTTTTTTATTCATTGTCTAACTTTCATATACATGCGAAGCAATTGAAAATACCATGGCTTGAGTAGGTATAAAAAGAAAAATTGGAATAGAAACTGTGGTAGTCAAGTTTGCGTGTCAACTTGGCTGGCCTTGGTTGAGTGGCTGGGCAGATGGATGTAGTATTCCCCATGATGAGACTGATAATCAACTCCGTGGTGGAATCTACTGGGAGCAGCTAAGTAGCTGCCCTAGGGATGTGGTCTGCTTCCTGTATATAAGGAGAAGACTTGGGGAATGGTCTCTAGCTTATGGCACACTTGGACCCTGCATGTAGCCATGTCATTGTTCAGCAGTCTGCCATGCTCTGCTGACCTGAGGACTTACAATGGACTTGAATTAATGGCCTGCCATGTGGTTTGGTAACATTGGGACTGTGCCTTTTTACTTGTCAACCTTGGGCTTGGCAGCCTCAGCAGCCAGCAGCTGTCTGAGTGAAAAAAAGTCTCCAGCTCCAGTGGGCTGGAAGCTGGAGGCAGAGCTGAAGCCCAAGGCTGAGTGCCCCTAGAGTCTGGTACTTTGTATTCAGACTTAAAGCCTCCAAATTTTAAGAATAAACTCCTGTTTGTTAAGGCCATCCCCTTTGTGGTATATTTTTGTCAGAGCGGCACTAGGTAACCAGAACAGAAATGTTTTCTGATTAGTTAATAGGCTTCCACTTATATTTTGAAAAATACATTTTCTTGCCAAAACTTAAGAAATTGCACTGAAATGTATTTTATTTATAAGTTTGTATTTATGTATTTATATACTTATGTACATATGTAGGGAACCCTATGGTGCAATGGTCAAGCACTCAGTTGTTGTTGTTGTTGTTTGCCATCGAGTCGGTCCCGACTCATAGTGACCCCTCCTTGGGTTTCCGAGGCAGTATCACTACGGAAGTAGGATTGCCCAACCTTCCTTCCGAGGAGTGGCTGGTGGGTTTGAACCGCCAGCCTTCTGGTTAGCAGTCAAGTGCTTTTAGCCACTATGCTACCAGAGCTCCCAAGCACTCAGTAGCTAACTGAAATGTCAGTGGTTCAAACCCACTAGCAGCTCTGTGGAAGAAAGGACCTATCAATTTGTTCTCGTAAAGATTAAACCAAACCAAACAAACTCTCTGCCATCTAGTTGATTCCAACTCATAGCGATCCCCATAGTATTTTTCAAGTCTGTAAATCTTTACAGAAGCACACTGCCTCCTCTTTCTCCCACAGAGCAGCTGGTGGGTTTGACCACTGACCTTTGGTTAGCAGCCCCAAGCCTTAATCACAATTCCACCAGAGTTTTGCAGCAGTTCTACTTTCTCCTATAGGGTTTCTATGAGTTAGAGTTGATCTAATAACATACAACAATGTTTCTATATGTATATATTCCTATTTTACTAAATATATATTATGTCTATCTATCTGTATGTATACTAAATATCTGGGAGCTCTGGTGGCATAATGCCTAAGGAATTTGACTGCTAACCATGAAGCTGGTGGTTCAAACCCACTAGCTACTCCTCAGAAGGAAGACTGGGCAATCTACTCCTGTAGAGATATTGCCTCAGAAACACAAGGAGGGGTTGCTATGAGTTGCAATTGACTCTATGGCAGTGAGCTTCATTTTTAAATATCTACCATTTGTCTGTCAGTTTTTCATACTGTGATGGCTTTTGTGTTGCTGTGATGCTGGAAACTATGCCACTGGATTTCAAATACCATCAGGATTATTCATGGTGGACAGGTTTCAATGGATTTTCAAGATTTAGACAGACTAGAAAGAAGGATATGGAGGTCCACTTCTTAAAAATTGGCCACTGAAAATCTTATGAATAGCAGTGAAATATTGTCTGAGTTAGTGTTAGAAACCCTTATGAACAACAGTAAAATGTTGGGTGATATAGTGCAGAAAGATAAGCTCCTCAGGTTGGAAAGCACTCAAAATATGACTGGGGAGGAATTACTTCTTCAAAGTAACAGCAACCTTAATGACATAGATGGAGTAAAGCTCTTAGAATCATTTGGCTGCTAACCAGAAGGACAGTGGTTCAAACCCACCAGCTACTCCACAGAAGGAAGATGGGGCAATCTACTTCCATAAAAATTTACAGCCTTGGAAACCCAATGAGGGTCCCTATGAGTCGGAATTGATTGGATGGCAGTACGTTTTTGAGTTTTTGCTTATTTTGCACAGCTTAAAAAGAAAAGAAATAGTTGAAAACATCTAATCTATGGAACATTGAATGTATGAAGTATGAACTTAACAAAATTGGAACCTGACAAAAATAAAATGGAATGAATAAAGATTTATAATCTAGGCATTAGTGAATTGAGATGGATTGGTACTGGCCATTTTGAATCATATAATCATATGGCTCATTGTGCCAGGAGGGACAAATTGTAGAGAAATGGTGTCTCATTCATCATGGAAAAGAACATTTCAAGATAGAAGTACAATGCTGTCAGTGATAGGATAATATTCATATGCCTAAAAAGTAGACCAATTAATACTATTATTATTCAAATTTTCACATAAACTGCTAAAGCTAAAGGTGAAGAAATTGAAGATTTTTACCAACTTCTGCAGTCTGAAATTGACAAAGCATGCTGTTAATATGCATTGATAATTACTGGTGACAGGAATGCAGAAATTGGAGACCAAAAAGAAGGATGTATGGTTGGACAATGTGGCCTTGGTAATAGAAATGATGTCAGAGATTGAGTGATAGAATTTTGCTAAACTAATGATATATCCATTGCAAATACTTATCATCAAAAACATAAACAGTGATGAGACACATGGATCTCACCAGATGTAATACACAGGAGTCAAATCAACTACATCTGTGGAAAATGACAATGAAAAAACTCAATGTAATATGTAAGAACAAGGCCAGGGACTGACTGTGGAACAGACCATCAATAGCTCATATACAGCTTTAAGTTGAAGCTGAAGAAAATTAAAACCAGTCCATGAGAGACTAAATATAACTTGAATATATCCCATTTGAATTTAGAGACCATCTGAAGAATGTATTTGATGCCTTGAATACCAATAACCAAAGACCAGATAAATAGTGAGATGACATCAAGGAGAAAGCAAAAGGTCATTAAAAAGACAGAAAAAGCAGAAAAGACCAAAATGGATGTCAGAAGACACTATGAAACTTGCTCTTGAATGGAGAGTAGCTAAAGTGAATGGAAGAAATGAAGTAAAAGAGCTGAACAGAAGATTTCAAGGGGCAAATTGAGAAGACAAAGTAAAGTATTATAATGAAATGTGCAAAGAAAAGCAAAAGAGAACATTCTCAGCATTTCCCAAGCTGAAAAAACTGAAGAAAAAACTGAAGCCACAAGTTACAATATTGAAGGATTCTATCTATCTATCTATCTATCTATCTATCTATCTATCTATTGCTTTCTCTTCTGTTAAAAATAATCAAAACTCATTGAAATTGAACCAAGGTTTTTTTTCTGAGGAGTTATTCTACATGCATATAGAAAAGCCAAACTTATTGCCATCCAGTTAATTTCAACTCATAGCAATACTGTTAGGGCAGAATAGAAGTGACTTGTAGGGTTTTCAAGGCTATAAATCTTTACAGAAACAGATTATCTCATCTTCCTCCCATGGAGCAGCTAGTGAGTTTGAACTATTGACCTTCTGGTTAGTACTTGAATGCTTTAACTACTGCACCACCAGTGCCCCTTATATGCATATAGGGAGATCATTTTGATTCCAGAAAAGGCAAATCAGTTGAATTAAATCAGGTACAATAAGTCTTGTAAGAGAAGAGGAGGGAGAAATATAGATCAACCATTGGCTATGTTTAATATGATGGATTGAACTGTGCTCCTACACTAACTTACATCAATTGATATTAGGTCACAAGGTGGCCTCTGGCTGTCTACCCAGCAATATATTTTGATATTCAAATTTCCTAAACCTGACTTCCTGGCTTCAAATAGGAAACAAAAGATTAGTAGCTTGGGTGGAAGAAAAAGTTGCTGGAAGAATTAATTTTTTCAGTTATTTCTTTATAGTGTATATCTGGCTTTATGAGTAAAAAAACAAAAACAAAAACAAACAAACAAAAAAAACACCTTATAATCCAAGTAAGATGTCTGTTATTAATTTCTCTCTTTGACACTTTCTATGTTTATTTATGTATCTCAAATGTCTAAGTAGGGATTGCTAGGGATGATTGTTTTGGGGCCTAGGGCCTTCCAAGCAAAGGGATCCACATTGGAATGAGATATTTCCTCTTCTAATAATCAAACTGTTACCTGAAGTGATTAATGTCCATGGGCCTTAGATTGATTGTGGCTAAGGGATTCTACATCAAATAGGAGTTAGAATTAGACCCTGTTATGGACTTAATATAGAATCAACTGGCAGCATTGGGTTTTTATGGATTGAATTATGTCTACCAAAAAGATATATTGAAATTCTAACTCTTGGTGACTTATGAATATGCCCTTCTTTGTAACTCAGGTCATTGAAAATGTTATCAATTCAGTTAATATGAAGCCACACTAGAGTAGGATGTATTCCTAACCAATTATGAGTGATGCCCTTATAAAAGAGGAGAGAAATAGAGGGAAGATGGCCATATGAAGAGAAAGCAGAGATTAGAATTGTGTTGTCACAAGTAAAGAATTCCTGAGGCCATCAATAATGGGAAAGATCATTCCTCTTAGAAAAGAGTTTTAAGAAAGAGCATGATCTTGTTGACATCCTGAATTAGACTTCTAGCCTCCAGAACCATGAGAGAATAAATTCTTCTTCCTTTATGTGACCTACCCTCTTGAATCCACCACTCATCTGTCAGTTTGTTGTACTGTGGTGGCTTGTGTGTTGTTGTGAAGCTGTAGGCTATTCCACCACTATTTCAAATACCAGCATGGTCACTCATGGTAGATAGGCTTCAGCGGAGCTTCCAGACTAAGACAGATTCAGAAGAAGGAAGGGGTCATTCACTTCTCAAAGAATTGGCCAGTAAAAACCTTACAAATAACAGTGAAACACTGTCTGATTTATTACTGGAAACTGTATGAATAGCCCTGAAACATTGTCTGATATAATGCCAGGAGATGAACCCCTCAGGCAGGAAGGCATTCAAAATATGACTGAGGAAGAGCTGTTCTTCAGAGTAGAGCTGACCTTAATGATGTGGATAGAGTAAAGCTTTCAGGACTTCCATTTGCTGATGTAACATGACTTAAAATGGGAAGAAACAGCTGCAAACATCCATTCATAATAAAAACATGGAATGTATGAAGTATGAATCTAGGAAAATTGGCAGTTGTCAAAAATGAAATGTAACTCATAAAGATCAATATCCTAGGCATTAGTGAGCT
>NW_006921658.1:3851025-3853296 GCF_000298275.1 Orycteropus afer afer
AAAATTGGCAGTTGTCAAAAATGAAATGTAACTCATAAAGATCAATATCCTAGGCATTAGTGAGCTGAATTGGACTAGTTTTGGCCATTTTGAATCAGACAACCATATGATCTACTATGCTGGGAATGAAAAATTGAAGAGGTATGGCATGGCATTCATTGTCACAAAGAATGTTTCAATATCTATCCTGAAGCACAATGCTGTAAGTAATAGTATAACATTCATATGTCTACAAGAAAGACCAGTTAATACTACTATTATTCAAATTTATGCACCAACCACTAAAGCCAAAGATGAGGAAATTGAAGATTTTTCTCAACTTCTGTAGTCTGAAATTGACTGAACATGCAATCAAGATGTGTTGATTATCACTTGTGATCGGAATGCAAAAGTTAGAAACAAAGAAGCATCACTGGTGGTTGGAAAATATGGTCTTAGTGATAGAAATAACTCTGCAGATAGCATGATAGAATTTTGCAAGACCAATGACCTATTCATTGCAAATACCTTTTTTCAACAACACAAACAATGGCTATACACATGAACTTCACCAGATGGAGTACACTGGAAACAGATCAGCTATGTCTGTGGAAAGAGGCAATGGTGAAGCTCACTATCTTAAGCCAAACCAAGGCCCGGAGCTGACTATGGGACAGACCATCAACTGCTCATATGCAGGTTGAAATTGAATATCCAGACAATGAAAACAAGTCCACAAGAGCCAAAATATGACTTTGATTATATCCCTCAAGAATTTAGAGACCATCTAAAGAATAGCTTTGAGGTATTGAACATCAATGACTGAAAACCAGAGGAAAATCAAGAACATCATCCATGAAGAAAGCAAAACGTCATTAAAAAGACAGGAAAGGATGAAAAGACCAAAATGGATGTGAGAGGAGACTCTGAAACTTGCACTTGAATGAAGAGTAACTTAGAAATGAGAAGATAAAAAATCTGAACAGGAGATTTCAAAGAGCAGCTCAAGAAAGCAAAGTCAATTATTGTAATAAAATATGCAAAGACCTTGAGTTAGAAAACCAAAAGGGAAGAACACACCCAACATTTCTCAAGCTGAAAGAACTGAAGAAAAAATTCAAGCCTCAAGTTGCAATATTGAAAGATTCTATGGGCCAAATATTGACTGGTACAGGGAACATTAAAAGAAGATGGAAGGAATACACAGAGTCACTGTACCAAAAAGAATTGGTCAATGTTCATCCATTTCAGGAGGTGACATATGATCAATAATGAATGGTATTGAAGGAAGAAGTCAAAGCTGCATTGAAGGAATTGGCAAAGAACAAGTCTCCAGTAATTGATGGAATGCCCATTGAGATGTTTTAACAAACTGATGCCCCACTGGAGGCACTCACTTGGTTATGCCAAGAGATTTGGAAGACAGCTACCTGGCCAACTGTGATAGTTGACTGTGTGTCAAGTTGGCTGGACCACAACTTTGTGTGGTTTAAGCAGTTGTGATGTGGGTTATTCCCATGATGGGATCAGATGTATATGTTTTGAGCAGCCAATCCGTTGAAAAGGAGTTTCCCTAAGGGTGTGGCCTGCTTTCAGTATATCTATGGACATCCTGGGAAAAGAGACACTCTTCTGTGGATTGAGATCCTGTTGTGCAGCTTACAACTGTCCAAGAGCAAACAAGTCACCATTCAGCCTGGAGATCTTGGATTCATAATTTGTTGAAGTCAGCAGCCAGTATACTGCCTGTCAACCTTGAGCTCATCAGCACCTGCAGCTGTATGAGTTGGGAAAAGCCTCCAGCTTGACATTTGATCCAAGAACTTGGGACTTGCTAGCTTCTATAAATGTGTGAGCCATTTTCCTAAGACAAATTTCCCAGGGTTAGAGGTGAGGAGAGATAACTCAGGGATGCCCAAAGTAGCAAGTGGGAAGAGCAGGAGAAAGGGGATTAAAAGTCAGGAAGCCAGAGAGAAGAGCAATCAGCTGAAGGGATTAGGTGAGGAGAGGAAGCTCAGGGCCCGCCCAGAGTAGCAGGCCGGAAGCAGGAGAAAGGGGATAAAAACCAGGAACCCGGACAGAAGAGCAGTCAGCCCTAGGGTTACAGGTGAGGAGAGACAACTCAGGGATGCACAAAGTAGCAAGCGGGAAGAGCAGGAGAAAGGGGATTAAAAACCAGGAATCCGGAGAGAAGAGCAATCAGCCAAAGGGATTAGGTGAGGAGAGGAAACTCAGGCCCGCCCAGAGTAGCAGGCCGGAAGAGCAGGAGAAAGGGGATAAAAGCCAGGAACC
>NW_006921658.1:3855743-3859778 GCF_000298275.1 Orycteropus afer afer
TGTATGCCAAACACATAATTTGAGAAGCTGGACTATATGATGAAGAATGTCATCAGGATTGTAGGAAGATTCATTAATAACCTGTGATATGCAGATGACACAACCTTGTTTGCTAAAAGATTAAAGACTTCAGTTCTGCAGTATGGATTTCATCTCAACATAAAGAAAATGAAGATACTCAAAGCTGGACCAACAGGCAGCATCACAATAAATGGAGAAAATATTGAAGTTGTTAATGATTTCATATTACTTGGTTCCACAATCAACACCAATGGAAGTGGCATGAAGACATCAGATGATGAATTGCATTGGGCAAATCTGCTGAAAAGGCCTCTTTAAAGTGCTGAAGAGCAAAGGTGTCTCCTTGAAGACTAAGGTGCACTTGACACAAGCCATGATATTTTCAATCTCCTCACATGCATGTGGGAGCTGGACAATGAAAAAGGAAGAAGAGTTGATGCTTTTCAGTTGTGGTGTTGGCAAGGAATATTGAAAGTACCATGGACTGCCAAAAGAATGAACAAATCTGTCCTGGAAGAAGTGTAGCCAGAATGCTCCTTGGGAGTGAGAATGGCCAGACTTCATCTCACCTACTTTGGTCATGTTGTAAGAAGGGACCATTCCTTGGAGAAGGATATAATGCTTGGCAAAGTGGAAGGACAACAAAAAGTAGTGGAAGGCCCTCAATGAGATGGAGTGAGACAATGGCTACAATGATGGGCTCAGATATACCCAAGATCATGGGGCTGGGGCAGGATTGGGTAATGTTTAGTTCCGCTGCACACAAGATCTCTATGAGTTGGAGACAACTCAGTGGCACTGAAGAGCAAAGATGTGTCAGTGATAGGCTAATACCTATACACCTACAAGGAAAACCAGTTACTACTATTATTTTTCAAGTTACGCACCAGCCACTAAAACAAAAGATGAAGAAACTAAGATTTTTACCAATTTTGGCAGTCTGGAATTGATGAAACAAGCAATCAAGATACATTGGTTATTACTGGTGATTGGAGTGTGAACATTGTAAACAAAGAAGAAAACACATCAGTCATTGGAATATACGGCCTTGGTGATAGAAATGATAATGGATATCACATGATAGAGTTTTGCAAGACCAACAACTTATGCATTGCAAATACCATTATTCAACAATATAAATGGCAGCTATGCATGTGTATTTACTAGATGTAATACACAGGAATCTGATCAACTCTATCTGAGGAAAGGTAAGAGAAGCTCCATATCATCAGTCAATACAGGGTCAGGGGCTGACTGTGGAACAGACCATCAATTACTCATACGCAAGTTTTAGTTGAAGAAAATTAAAACAAATTCATGAAGGCCAAAATATGTCCTTGATTATATCCCACCTGCATTTACATGCCATCTGAAAGACAGCATTGACACATTGAACATCAGTGAACAAAGACCAGAGAGTTGTGGGATGACATCAAGAACATCATACATGAAAAAAATAAGAAGATCATTAAAAATACAAGAAAGGAAGAAATTAGTGAAATGGGTGTCTGGAGAAATTCTGAAATTTGCTCTTGAATGGAGAGTAGCTAAAGTGAATGGAGGAAATGATGAAAAATAAAAGAGATGAATAGCAGATTTCAAAAGGTAGCTTGAGAAGACAAAGTAGAGTATTATAATGAAATGTGAAGACTTGCAATTAGAAAACCAAAAAAGAAGAACATGCTCAGAATTTCTCAAGCAGAAGGAACTGATGGAAAAATTCAAGCTTCGAATCAATACTGAAGGATTCGATTGGCAAAATATTGAATGATGCAGGAAGCATCAAAAGAAGATGGAAGGAATACACAGTCACTGTGCCCAAAAAATGTAATGGTTGACATTCAATCATTTCAAGAGGTGACATATGATCAAGAAACAGTGATACCGAAGAAAGAAATCCAAGCTGCATTGCAGGAACTGTGAAAAATAAGGTTCCAGGAATTGACAGAATACCCACTTAGATGTTTCAACAAACAGATGCAAAGCTGGAGGTGCTCACTTTCAAATGCCAAGAAATTTGGAAGACAGCTACCTAGCCAACTGAATGGAAGAGATCAATGTTTGTGCTCATTCAAAAGAAAAGTGATCCAACCAAATGGGCAAATTATTGAACAATATAATTTATATCACACACAAGTAAAAATTTTGCTGAAGATGATTCAAAAATGGTTGCAGCAATATATTGACAGGGGAATTCCAGAAATTTAAGCTGGATTCAGAAAAGGACATGGAAAGAGGGCCATCATTGCTGATGTCAGATGGATCTTGACTGAAAGCAAAGAATATCAGAAAAATGCATTTTATTGACTATGCAAAGGAAGTCAACTGCATGGATCATAACAGATTATGTATAACATTACAAAAGATGGAAATTCCAGGTACTTATTTGTGCTCATGAGGAACCTGTGCATAGACCAAGAGGCAGTTATTTGAACAAAACAAGGGAATCTGCATGGTTTAAAATCAGGAAGAGTGCATGCCAAGGTTGTATCTTTTACCATACTTAGTCAATCTCTATGCTGAGCAAATAATCTGAGAAGCTGAGCTATATGAAGAATGCAGCATCAGGATTTGAGGAAGACTCATTAACAACATGCAATATGCAGATGACACAACCTTGCTTGTTGAAAGTGAAGATGACTTGAAGCACTTAATGATGAAGATTAAAGACTATAGTCTGCAGTATGGATTACATCTCAACACAAAGAAAACAAAAGTTCTCACAATGGATCAATAAGGAAATCATGATAAATGAAGAAAAGATTGAAATTGGCATGGGTTTAATTTTACTTAGATCCACAATCAGCACTCATGCAAACAGCAGTCAAAAAATCAGTATAATATTGCACTGGGAAAATCTGCTGCATTAGACCTCTTTAAATAAGTTAAGGAGTGAAGACACGACTTTGAAGACTAAGGTGCAGCAAACTAAATCCATGTTATTTTCAGTAGCCTCATGCATTTGAAAGCTGGACAATGAATAAGGTGAAAGCCAGACACTGTAGGAGAGAGATCCAATGAATCTACTGATTCAGGACCATAGTACTGGGGGACCAGACTCAACTGACACAACAAAATACATAAAAATCTTGTTTCTCAACCTACATTGGTGAGTAACAACTGGGGTCTTAAAAGCTTTCAAGTGGCCATTTAAGATGCAGCTAAAGGTCTCCTATTATCAGAAGTGAAGAAGAGTGTAAAAAACCAGGGCATTTGGAATCAGTCAGCCCAAGGACAAGATGGACCTTGAGACCAGAAGAACTACATGGTGCCCAGCTACCAAATGCCAACCACTCAGGAAAGGATCAAAACTGGAGATCCTGGGTAGAGTGGGAGGAAAAACGTGGAACAAAATCCAAACCTGCAATAATGACCAGAATTACTGGTTGTATGGAGGCTGATGAGACCCCCAATACTATGGCCCTGGGATACATTTTCGGCCTGGAATAAAATTCACTCCTGGGGGCTGGCTCTCAACCCAATAGTAAACAAGACCACTGAACCCAGCGTGACTCACCCACATACTCTATGGAGATACATCCCTTGAAACAATGGGCCTTGGGACACCAGAGGGGCAACATTCACGTGGAGGAAATGCAGCACACACTGGAGTGCATAACAATAAGGGGCACAGGGTGGGGGGCAGTTACTGGGCAGGGAGAGGAGCAGACTGGGCTAGGGTTGGGGATAGTAATAGGGGAGCAAAACTAAATGTACATAAAATGTTGAATACAAAACAAACTCTGCTCTGTAAACCTGCACCTAAAGCATAATAAAAATAAATAAATAAGAAGGATCTTCAAAAATATTCCTGTACTTATCAATGATGAAAGATGTTCTGGATGATTTTCACATACTCTTAATATTTTAAGTTAAACTGGAATTATTTCAAAGAATTTCTTTTTGTAATCATTAATATAGTGAATGAGAAATGCAATGGAAATTTATTTCAGAGTTCCAGTAAAAACAAACAAACCAAACTCACTAAATTAAAAAAAAAAAAAAGAAAAGAAA
>NW_006921658.1:3865369-3867782 GCF_000298275.1 Orycteropus afer afer
ATGTTTTTGATGAGAATGTACAACAAAACTTTAGAGAGTCAAGGGGAGTCAATCTTTGACAGTGGAGTTTAAGTTAGATAAAGAAAGAAGTGACATTAAAGGGGTGAGGAACAGTGAAAAGATGATAGAATCAATGATTTAGCATTGTTGATGAGATGGAAGAACTGTGGAATGCAGCATACAGAGAAAATGAGATAAATGATAGAGGTATGGTTAGACAGCAGGGTACATGTAATTGACACCAAGAAGAAGTTACAGTTATTAATAATGATAAGGTTAGGATATTAACCATAGGAGTGAGTGACTAAGATTGAGGAGAGGAAATGAGAGGGGGTCCTGTGGTTTTGGAAGCAGCAACAGTTAAGGGTAGTGGATGATATAATCTATCTATATATATGATGAAGGTAAATTGGAAAATGCTCTGAAATAAGCAATGAGGAGAAAAAGGACATGTTACATGTTCTCTACCTCTGGACCTAGTGGTATCAGAACTATGAAAGACAAAATTAACCACACTGCAAGGGACTAGAGGGGAAGCAATTTCCTTAGTTGAGAGCCAGGTTTCCCTCAAAGCAAGAAAGGGACAAAAGCATTTATATATTAGTTGGAAACTGGAAGGGCTTTTGCTGATGACTGAGTTTCAGAAGACACAAGAGAAGGATTTTATAACTTGTGAGGGATGAGAGAAGAAAAAGGATAGATTCAGAGTGTAATAGGGTTTCAATTGTGGGAGTTGAGAGACAGTCTGAGAGTCTGGGGAATGTGTGACATAAAGAGGAACAAAAAACATGATGGGATGAGTCTTGGTAGCTCCAGGTAGATAGACGGTGATGTTGACACTGTGAGCACTGTAATGAAAGAAATGAGGGTAGTCTGGTGGAGAGGGAAGGTCTCTTAGGTTCTCAGTGCATTAGTTTCCTTGGGATGCTAAAAGAAAATACCCCCCAAAGTAGGTGTTTTGGTTACCTAGTGATGCTCTGAGGACTTCTGGTAGCGTAGTGCCTAAGGCACTTGACTGCTAACCAGAAGCCTGGAAGTTCAAACCCACCAGCTACTCCTCGGAAGGAAGTTATACCACCTCAGAAACCCAAAGAGGGGTTGCTATGAGTCAGGTCTGACTCTACGGCACATAAGAACAGCTATAACAACAACAGTGCTGCTCTGAGAGGAATATATCACAAATGGGATGGCTTGAACAAACAGGAGTTTATTTTCTTACAGTTCTGGAAGCTAGAAGTCCATGTTCAAAGTGCCAGGCTCTAGGGGCTGGGTGAAAGCCCCTCAACCTTGGGCTTCAGCTCCCTCTCTTGCTCCTGGCCCACTGAAGCTGGAGGCTTCTCTTCACTCAGGCAGCTGCTGGCTGCTAAGGCTGCCAAGCCAAAGGTTGACAAATAAAATGGCACAGTCACAATAGTACCAAACAACACAGCAGGCCATTAATTGAAGTCCTGAAAAAGTCCCAAGATCTGCAGGGTAACATGGCAGGCTTCTGAACAATGACTCAGCTACATGCAGGGTTCAAGTATCCCTTAAGCTACAGCCCATTCCCAAAGATGCTTCTTATATATGAGAAGCAGATTGCATCCCTAAAGCAACTACTCAGCTGCTTGTGGTATTTCCCACCATGAAGTTGATTGCCAGTCTCATCATGGGGAATAACTACCACCAGTGCCCAGCCACTCAACCAGGCCCAGGCAACCTGACAAACAACCTTAATTACCACAGTAGGTGACTTAAAATGACAGACGTGTATTATCTGACAGTTCTAGAAACTAGAAATTGGCAGCATCAATTGTGCAATGAGTATGCTAGGGGAAGTAAGGAGGGGCCTACTGGAGGGTTGGGCTTTCTCAATTTCCCACTTCAGTAACCAATGAAATCCAATTTGAATCCAAGTCTGTCTAGCTCCACTCATTCCTCAATACTCTTGCTACTCAAAGTGCAGTCCATTTTCCAGCAGCACCAACATCACCAGAGAACTTGTGAGAATTGTAGAATTTCAAGTCCCACCTTTGACCTACTATCTTAGTTACTTAGTGCTATAGTAACAGATATATTGCTAAGTGGGTGGCTTTAAAGAACAGATGTTTATTTTCTCACAGTGTAAGAGGCTAGAAGTCTGAATTCAGGGTGCTGACTCTAGGGAAAGATTCTATATCTGTCCATTCTGGGGGATATCCTTATCTCAGTTTCTCATAGCATGATTTTCAGTGTTCCTCAATTCCTTCATTGTTGCCATGTTATCTATTCTTCCACTTTGGTGCTTGCTTTTCTTTGTGTCTTTGCTACTCTTTTATATCACTCAGAGGTGATTAAGTTTAGGATGTACCTTACAGTGATATGGCATAAGAAAGAGAACCCTATTCCTGTGTGGGTTACATCCACAGGTATAGATGTTGTTGTTGTTGTTGTT
>NW_006921658.1:3871192-3878411 GCF_000298275.1 Orycteropus afer afer
GGAGTGTGTCCTTTACCCAAGACACTGGCAGAAGGACCTTGGTATGCAGCATAAGGGACAGCAGCAGCAGAGCCAAGAGACCAGCATGAAAGACGTGAGCAGCAGAACCCAGAGACCAGCATTAAACAACAATAGGCTTACCAGCCCTTGGAGGAGAAAGCTGGGCACCATTGGGTAGGCAGCTTCCTAGTGGAGTGGGTTGCCTTCTGGCATTAATTGATAGAAGAGGCCGGCATGAGATAAAGTAGCAGGTTGACCAGCCCACAGAGCAAGAAAGCTGAGTGTCCTTTGGGTAGGAAGATTCCTGGCAGGGTGGGTTGCCTTTGGGTAATTAGCAGAAGCAGAGACCAAGGAAATGGGAAGCGCAGCTGCCACAGCCTCAAGGGTAGGACCATGGCCTCTGGGGGTGGAACCACCACAGCTCCCTAGGTTTCAAAGAGCCAGATTTTCACCAACTTGGTTCTGGAGTGTGGGGCTGCTCATTCATGTGAGCGAGTGGGAATGGAGTCATAGTCACTGCCCAAGAATGAGGGGGCAGGGATGTCATGCCCAAAAGGGAGAGGAATGGGGCCCACCAGGCCAAGGGGGGTGAGGTTGCCACTTGGGGAAACTAGAGGACTGGAGTTACCCAGTGGGAGAGATCTGTATAGATGCTACCCAATAAAGATCTGTACAGGTGCCAAGTTGACAAGGGGAAGAATTGTGATAGTTCAGTTTGTGTGTCAACTTGGCTAGGCCTGGTTGAGTGGCTGGGCAGCTGGATGTAGTATTCCCCATGATGAGACTGGCAATTAACTCCATGGTGGAATCTACTGTGAGCAGCTGAGTAGCTGCCTCAGGGATGTGGTGTGCTTCCTGTATATAAGCAGAAGCCTTGGGGAACGGTCTCTAGCTTATGTCACACTTGAACCTTGCATGTAGCCGTGTCATTGTTCAACCTCCTGCCATGCTCTGCTGACCTTGGGATTTTCAATGGACTTAAGTTTTCAATGGACTCGGGCTGCCATGTGGTTTGGTAATATCAGGACCATACCTTTTTATTTGTCAACCTTAGGCTTGTCAGTCTTAGCAGCAAGGAGCTATCTGAGTGAAGAAAAGCCTCTAGCTCCACTGGTCCGAGAACATGAGGTTGAGCTAAAGCCCAATGTTGAGGGGCTTTCACCCAACCACTAGAGCCTGGGACTTTGAACTTGGACTTAAAGCTTCCAAACTGTAAGAGAATAAACTCCTGTTTGTTTAAGCCATCCCATTTGTGGTATATTCTCGTCAGAGTGGCACTAGGTAACCAGAACAAAGGCTTTCTAAACCTTTCAAGACTTCACAGAAAGTTCCTAAAATAAAGATGTGTAAAATTGGAGTAGAGGAGTAAGCGGGGGAGGGGGGGCTTGGCTCATCTTATTTAATTATCTGGCACATAATTGGTCAAATAATGTATGTTATTTTCTCAAAGTTTTAAGGCTATGTGAGGAGAAAACTCCTCATACATTTGAAATGAAATCCTTCCTAGGTTGGATTCTGTGTAACATCATTCTGATTTATAAGCTAAGGAGAACTATTAGGAAAAAGAAGGAAGGTGTGAGTGTTTATTTTATTTACCTATTATTAACCTAACCTCCAATCCTTGAACCAAAGAAAAGACTTACTTTCATTTATTTTAATGGATAAGTAGCTAGCAATAAATTATAAAAGGAAAAAAGTAACCATGTGGGATAATTGACTGAAAAACAAATGTCAGCTAAAACAAACAGAATGGATTCCACTAAACCTATTTGCAAAAATGTCAGAGGAGTTGAATTGTTTTCCCTTACAATATTTGTGCTGGTATAAAGGGACTGCAGTTTAATTAAATTTCTCCATAGAGACTGGGTATTCCACTAGATGTCACTTTGAGATTTGCTAAATGAAGGACTGCATTCTGATTAAGTGATGCATCATCTTGTCTTCAGCAATAGAGTAATAACAATTGACTCCTCTCTTTCCTAATTTCCATGCTAAACAAAGCTGCAAGAAATGAGAAACACCCACCACCAAACCAGGACTCTGGAGTCTGGGTCTTATCCTGGTTTTGGGAAAAAGCAGTTGTGTCATCTTGACCAAGTCCCTTGAGACCTATAGCATGTTAAGTATTAGAGGCACTGCCTGACCACTGGTATATGTTCAATGGCCAAGTCTAAAAGTCTTCCAGTTCTAAAAGTCTCTGATTCTACAGTTTAGTGTTACACAGATGAACAGTTAGTAAAATTTAGTTAAATGAAGGGAAAGAAGAGACTGACCATTTAACAATTTTGGAAATAAATGAATTATTTATAGTTTTGGACTCATCTGAGAACTGTATTATTTTGGAAAGAGGAATTTATAAAAATAATGTGTTTGCTCATGCTTCTAAATCATAAAGCTTTCTCTACTCTCAAAATTTATTAGACCTCTAACACAAGTAATTCTGACATTTCTTTCTTTAAGTCACATGTTCAAGCTATTTGGGAATGACAGCAAAAAGAGTAACTAGTTTTGTTATACATTGATATTTTCTTCTTCTTCTGGGGGATCTAAGATTTTGGGGAAAATGTTAGATCTAAATACTCACTATTTTTTCTTAAGGGCATCCAATGCAGAGAATCATAGAATTGGAGGGAACATCAGGCATGCCATTGTTTATTTATTTATTACATTTCTGTCCCAGTAATACTCAAAAACTAGTCAAGGGTTTTTCTTGTAATGTACATTTTATGTGGGAGAAAATCATAATAGGCATATGCATAAATAGAGCATTAGAAGCTATTATTTGTCAACAAAATAGTAAAGAATTCTTCCTTATTAAATAATCAAAGTATTCTCTCCAGGCAAGTGTGAAATTGCCTTTTATTTATTAAGCAAATATATTGGAACCAGGAAGACTGTTTAATTAGATCGTCTATGGTATATCCATTGCTGTCACTTCACATGAGCTGAACAGCTGGGCTAAAAATGTTCAGAAAACAAAGGAATGAAGAACAAAAGTGTAAAGAAAGAAATATGTCTGAACATTAAACATTTTTAACATAAATGCTTGCCAATGGACCTTTTAGAATTTCTGCAAGCTGTGTAGTATTTGTGTTGTAAACAATCATAATGTTTTCATCTATGCTCACTTGTTACTAAATATATTTAAACAATGGTTCTCAATTAAAAACAAATGAAACAACCCAGGGAGGAAGTGGGAAGAGCGTTGTTATATTGAGAGGATTGTAACTACTTTTATGAAACAAAAAGTATAAGTCATTAAATGGTAAACTAATTTGCTTGGTAAAGTTTCACTCAAACCACAATAAAATAAAAATAAAAAAAGCAAAAAATAAATTACTGCATAGATATCAAAGGAATGGATAATTGATTGAGTTTGGTAAATCTGTTTTGCCACACCCATCTAGGTTTTTTTCCTTATGTGGCAAATCATTTAAACTTCTACCACTATGAGACATAATTGGCCACAGATTCTAAGAAATTTGATGATTAATCCTGTAATAAGTAGAAATTATCCCAGCTGTTCAAATATGATGCATTCAGGTTTTGAAATGATAAATTACTTTGTCCAAAATTGTTGTACTATTGAATATTAGTGTGTTCTTTTTCTTTTATTCTTGTAGGCATCCTTATCAGGGATCAAAACCAAGTTTTCCTAAAATGTAACTTTTATTAATGGGTAGATACTACCCAGAAAGGAAAATTTATAAGGGCATTTCCACTTCTGACTCTGATTGTGATTAAGGTGATAATCTTCCATGAAAACTTGGAAATTTAAACAAACATTTGGAACAAAAGGAAGGTTGGGAAATCTGTGTCCATAGTGATACTGCCTCAGAAACCCAAGGAGAGGTTGCTATGAGTTGGATCTAACTTGATGACAGTGTGTTTTGTGCTTTTATTTCAGTCTTAACAACATAGTACATATTTTTGATTCTTTTGAATTTCACTGCACATACTAATAATTTGTAATGAATGAATGTATTTGAAGTGAAAATTCAGTAAAGAAGTTGGCAATTTGGGTTCTCTTCTTTAGGAGGGGTGGAAAGTCTGTGTGAGAACCACTGTAATAAGAGTAGGAAAAATTTCCTCTGTAGGCAGTCACTACCTTGCAGGAAAAACATTTAAGGATATAAATATTCAAAACAAAAAAATGTGGGAAGGACTTCTGACAAGATGGTGGACTAGGCAGATATGGTACACAGACCCATTATCACAAAGGTCTGAGAAACCAAATGAAATAGATAAGGACAATAATGCTGGAATCTTGAGTTTTAAAGGAAAGCATAAAGAAGTAGATCAAATACTGATTAGAAGAAGAAATGGAACAAAAACAGAAAACAAGGGGATATACAGAGTGGTGAATTATCAACTGGTCTGCTACAGCACAGCCATTTTGAATTATTGCAAGCAACGTTCCAATCAGGGCAGGAACCAAATAACTGGCTCCACTCAGTGGACTGCACTATTGCCCACATCAGGGACTGGCCACAAGAAAGGTGTGATTTCCCCTTTACTTCCCATAACCTTCTGGTGACCAGAAGTGTGGCCCCTTCCCACATTCATCCACTTGGTGGCCAGTGATAACCCCTTACATTGCCTCTACCCCACATAAGGTCAGTGAGATGAACCATCATGGATCCAGTGCCATGTGCGTGCCATCTTCATGGAGGCACACAATCCTACAAATCTGGTGTCTATCTCCTGCTGCTTCCTCAGCCTGCAGTACATGTTGTCCTGGATTGGGTGCCCTGCTCACCCTGAACCAGGTTCTCCTTTCTTTTTCTTTATTTCCCTTCCCTTATTTTTATTTTTCTTTCCCATTTCTTCTTCTTCTATTTTACTTTCCCTCCCCTTTGTTATTGTTTTTCTCTTTTTAGTTTTCACTTTCCTTTGTTTATTTTATTATCTATTTATCCCACTAAGTAGGAGGCAGCAACTGTGTCCACACTAACCAGAAACAACTGTGATTCCTGCCACCTTACCCAATGGATGAGTGCCACCTTTGCTCCTGCAGCACTTGATCAACAACAGACAGTGACCAACACCAGTCCAGCCTACCCTCAAGTGCTGTATATGAACAAAGATCTGCACACACATGCCCATCTTCTCCCACACTTACCAGGAGACAGGTAGTGAATATCTAATTATTGCCAAACTAGTAAGCAGAGTAGCATGTCTGCCCCACTTGTCCAGATATATTAAAAATAAATAAAACAAGAAATGTAGGCAAAACACCCCAACATACAATCATCAGTTAAATACAAACAAAACACTATAATGTCTCAGAGAAACAAACAACCTCAGTGCACACAAAGAAATGAGACAAGGTGGCTCAAACACTCAAACAAGCAATCAAAATACAAAGCAAATTTTCTTTTTTCCTAGGTAAGAAATGGTATTGGAGCTACCTGATAAGGAATTAAAAAGAATTACATTTAGATCTCTTCAACAGATTAAGAAATAGATCAGGGAAATTACAGGCAAAGTCAAGGAAAAAACAGACACAACTCTAGAATAATTCAGAAAAGCAATACGAGAACAAATTGACAAAATAAATGGAAAATTAGAACCAATAAAAAACAACGTATAGAAATCTAGAAAATTAGCACTAAAATTTCAGATATTTATAACACATTGAAAAGGTAAAGGAGTAGAACTGAATCAATGGAAGAGAGAATTAGCAAGATTGAAGGCAAATCTCTCAATACTAATCTGTTAGTGAAACAATCAGAAAAAAGAAGGGAAAAAAATGAAAAAAGTCTAAGAATTATGTAAGACACCCTCAGGAGGAGTAGCTTATGTGTGATCAGCATTCCAGAAAAAGAAAAGTCAAAAAAAAAAAAAAAAAAATGTACAGAGAAACTGGAGAAGATTTTGTGATAGTTGGAGTTGTGTGTCAACTTAGCTGGACCACAATTCTGAGTTATGTAAGCAGTTGTGATGTGGGTTATTCCCATGATGGGATCAGATGTATATGTTTTGAGCAGCCAATCCATTGAAAGGGAGTTTCCCTAAGGATATGGCCTGCTTCCAATATATTTATGGACACCCTGGGAAAAGAGACACTCTTCTGTGGATTGGGATCGTGTTGTACTGCCTACAACTGTCCATGAGCAAACAATCTACCATTAGGCCTGGAGATCTTGGTTTCATCCTTTGTTGGAGTCAACAGCCAGTATACTGTCTGACAATCTTGAGTTCATCAGCCCCTTCAGCTGCATGAGTCAGGAAAAGCCTCCAGCTTGACATTTGATCCAAGAACTTAGGACTTGCCAGCTGTTACAAGGGTGTGAGACATTGTCATAAGATAAATTTTGCTCTCTCTTTTTCTATGTACAAGCTTTCCTGGTTTTGCTTCTATAGAGAACCCAGCCTAACACATTAGGTACCAGGAGTGGTTCTAGAGAGACAGAATCATAAGGATGGCCTTCCTAAATTGGTTCACACTGATCCTATTTTGGTTCTCCAATTTGATTAATCATAAAGACACTAGTGAGTCTGCCTCCATTAGTAAAGTTGTTATTGTTGTTATGTGCCATCGAGTAAGACCTCCTTGGGTTTCTGAGGTGGTATCACTACGGAAGTAGGTTGGACAATCTACTTGCCCAAATTTCCTTCTAAGGAGTGGCTGGTGGGTTTGAACCACCAGCCTTCTGCTTAGCAGTCAAGTACCTTAGGCATTATGCTACCAGAGCTCCTCCATTAGTAAAGAGGGTCCTGCTAGTCCATGGTGTGAGGTGGTGTCATTAATGTGCAAAATAGCTCCACCAATAGATCAACTATTTTTGAGAAATGAAGCTCTGGGTGATCGCATATTTGATACTTTTCTGCAATTCTCCCAACATAAGGAGCATAAGGAAGCTGGTTGGTTGGTACTACTTACACTTGACAAAGTGGTGAAAGAGTGAGATGAGTTCAGGGCTGCTAAATCACAGCTCAAGTGCCACATAAAAGACCTCAATGTTTTCAGCTGTGCTCTGAAAGAAAGCCTTATTTCTTCCAGTAACAGAGTTGATATTGCTGAAAATGCAACCCAGTCTTATTTTAAGAGCAGCTGAATTAAAATGCCAATTGAATTGTCAACCCAGAATGGTGTCTGAAGTAAAACTGTGGGCATTGATTGGGAAAAAATGGAATCCTGGAAACTGGAATGGGAACATATAGGCAGTCAGGAAAATGAGGATATAGAGCCTGTAAATTCTGTTGAATCCCTCCC
>NW_006921658.1:3878511-3879532 GCF_000298275.1 Orycteropus afer afer
GATAACTATTGTATGAGACTCTAGTCAAGACTGAGCAGCTAGTCTAGACTGAGCAGCAGCCCAGCATCCAGGTAAGGGGAGGGAGGGATCCAGGTCCCACCCTGACCAGCCAAGAAGCCAGGGGGACAACAGAGTAGAGCAGCACCAGGGATCCAGGTAATGGGAGGGTGGAGAGGTTCTGAACAGCTAAGTGAGACAAACTTGTCTGTCCCTTGTTTGTACTATTGTGGCTTGCATGTTGCTGTGGAACTTGAGGCTGTGCCACCAGTGTTTGAAGTGCTGGCAAGCTTGCACATGGTGCACAGGTTTCAATGCAGCTTACAGACTGAGACAGACTAGGAAGAAGGAAGAGGCCATCCACTTCTCAAAGAATTGGCCAGTGAAAATCTTAGGAATAGCAAAGAAACACTGTCTGATACATTACTGCACAGCTTTATGAATAGCCCAGAAACATTATCCAATACAGTGCAGAAGGACAAGTCCCTTAGGTCAGAAGCCTTTCAAAATATGACTAGGAAAGAGCTGCATTATCAAAGTAGGATGAACCTTACTGATAAGGATAAAGTACAGCGTTCAAGACTTCCATTTGCTGATGTAGTGTGACTCAAATTGAGGAGAAACAGTTGCAAACATCCATTAATAATAGGAACAGGGAATGTACAAAGTATGAATATAGGAAATCTGGAAGTTGTCAAAAATGAGATGGAACTCATAAAGATTGATATCCTAGGCATTAGTGAGCTGAAATGGACCAGTTTTGACCATTTTGAATCAGAAAACCATATGATCTACTATGCTGAGAATGACAATTTAAAGAGGAATGGTGTGGCATTCATCATCACAAAGGATGTTTCAAGATCTGTCCTGAAGTACAATGCTGTCAGCAACAGGATAATATCCATATGCCTACAAGGAAGACCAGTTAATACAACTATTACTCAAATTTTTGCACCAACCACCAAAGCCAAAGATGAGAAACTGAAGATTTTTATCAACTTTTGCAGTATGAAATTGACCAAAT
>NW_006921658.1:3879694-3881049 GCF_000298275.1 Orycteropus afer afer
GTTTTGTTCTTACTGGAATAGATACTTATTCTGGATATGGATTCGCTTTCCCTCCACACAATGCTTCTGCCAAAACTATCATCTGTGGACTTACCAAATGCCTTATCCACTGTCATGATATTCCACACAGCATTGATTTGGATCAAGGGACTCACTTCACAGCAAATGAAGTGTGGCAATGGGTCTATGCTCATGGAATTCACTGGTCTTACCATGTTCCCCATCATCCTGAAACAGGTGGCTTGATAGAACGATGGAACGGCCTACTAAAAACACAATTACAGTCCCAGCTAGGTGGCAATACCTTGAAAGGTTGGGGCTATGTTCTCCAGGAAGCTGTATGTTCTCTAAACCAGCATCCAATATACGGTGCTGTTTCTCCAATAACCAGGATTCATGGGTCCAGGAACCAAAGGGTGGAAATGGGAGTGGTACTGTTCACTATTATCCTTAAGTGACCTACTCAAAAACTTTTTGCTTCCTGTCCCTGCTACCTTATGTTCTGCGAGTCTGGAGATCTTAGTCCCAAAGGGAAGAACACTCCCACCTGGAGACAAAATACTGATTGCATTGAACTGGAAGTTAATAATGCCACCTCGTCATTTTTGCTTCCTCATGCCTCAGGATCAACACACAAAGAAGAGTGTTACTGTACTATCTGGTGTGATAGATTCTGATTTCTAAGGGAAAATTGATTGATGTTACATAATGAAGGTAAGGAAGAATATGTCTGGTATTCAAGAGATTCTTTAGGATGTCTCTTAGTACTACCATACCTTGTAATTAAACTAAGTGGAAAATTACAGCAACCCAATTCTTCTATGACTCCTAATGGCCCAGATCCTTCAGGAATGAAGGTTTGGGTTACTCCACCAGCAAAGAACCACGACCAGCTGATGTTTTTGCTGAGGGCAAGGGAAATACAGAATGGGTGGTGGAAGAAGGTAGTGACCAGTGACCATGTGACCAGTTGTAGAAATGAAGACCATGATTGCTATATTTCTTCATTGTATATATGCATGAAATATTTTTGTGTCCTTTTGTTATGAACTATGAAATGTAAGCAGGGTTAATGCATTTTGGTTGTATGCATGTTAGTATATTATGTTAGGCACAAATATGACTTTATAATAGTCTTTATTTATAAATTATATATGGTTAAGGAGATATGTATAACTGCCAAATTGACAAAGAGTAGACGGATAGTTGGAGTTGTGTGTCAGCTTAGCTGGACCACAATTCTGAGTGGTTTAAGCAGTTGTGATGAGGGTTATTCCCATGATGAGATTGGATGTATATGTTTTGAGCAACCAATCCATTGAAAGGGAGTTTCCCTAGGGGTGTGGTCTGTTTCC
>NW_006921658.1:3886729-3887185 GCF_000298275.1 Orycteropus afer afer
TGTGAAAATTATCAAACAATATCATTAATATTGCACACAAGTAATATCCTACTGAAGATAATTATGAAATAGTTGCAGCAGTATATTGACAGAGAACTTCCAGAAGTGCAGACTGGATTAAGAAGAGGATGTAGAATAAGGAATATCATTGCTGATGTCAGATGGATCTTGGCTCATAGCAAAGAAGACCAGAAAGATGTTTACTTGTGTCTTATTGACTATGCAAACATTTTATTGTGTGGGTCATAGAAATTGTGGATAACTTTGAGAAGAATGGGCATTCCAGAACACTTAATTGTACTTATGAGGAACTTGTACATAGACCAGGAGGCTGTCCTTTGACCAGATCAAGGGGACACTGCATGGTTTAAAACCAGGAAGGGAGTGCGTCAGGATTGTATCCTTCACCATACTTATTCAATCTATATGGTGAACAAATAATCCAAGAAGCTGGAC
>NW_006921658.1:3888364-3888889 GCF_000298275.1 Orycteropus afer afer
CACCAGCTTCCTAGCCACTCAACCAGGCCCAGCCAATTTAACATACAAACTGAACTAGCACAATTCCAGCTCTTGTCAACTTGGCATCTGTATATATCTCTCTCACTGGGTGGCCCCAGTCCCCTAGTTCCTTTAAGTGATGACCTCAGCCCTTGGCCTGGTGAGCCCCATTCATCTCCCTCTTGGACATGACAACCCCACTCCCTCACTCTTGGGCAGTGACTATGGCTCCATCCCACTGACTCACATGAAGGAGCAGCCCCACACTCCAGAACCAAGTTGGTGAAGACCTGGCTCTTTGAAACCTAGGGGGCTGTGGTGGTTCCACCTGAAAGGCCATGGTCCTATCCTTTCAGGCTGAGGCATCTCTGCTTCCATTTGTTTGGTCTCTCCGCTTCTGCCAATTAATGCAAAAGGCAACCCACTCCTCAGGAAATATTCCTGCCCTAAAAACACTAAGCTTTCTTGCTCTGTGGGCCAGCCAACCTGCTACTCCATTTTATGCTGGTCTTCTCTACCAATTAA
>NW_006921658.1:3892448-3893105 GCF_000298275.1 Orycteropus afer afer
AAAAAAAAAAAAATTGTTAACAAGATATCTGACCAGGGAGTAATCTCCAGAATTTATAGAAAACTTCAGCCCCTCAACATACCAAAAAAAAAAAAAAAAAAAAGACAAATAATCCAATTAAAAAATGGGCAGAAGAAATGAACAGATACTTCACCAAAGAAGGCATTCAGGGGCCAAAAAACCCATAAAGATATGCTTGCAATCATTAGCCATTAAAACCAAAAACAAACTCACTGCTGTCAAGTTGGATCTGACTCAAACAATCCCTCCATGGGTTTCAGAGGCAGTATCTCTACAGAAGTAGATTGCCTAATATTGAGATGCAAATCAAAACAACAATGAGCTGTCATCTCACTCCATCATTAATAGTAAAGTTCAAAAAAAAAGCAGAAAACGAAAAAATGCTAGTGAGGATGTAACAATACTGGATACCTCGTACACTGCATGTAGAAAAGTTAAATGGTGAAACCACTGTGGAAAATGGTATGGTACTTCCTTAAAAACTTGGAAATAGAAATACAGTATGATCCAGAAATCCCACCAGATACTTATCCTACTAAAATAAGAGCCATGACTTGAATAGAAATATGTACACTCATATTAATTGCAGCACTATTCTCAATAGCAAAAAGATGGAAACAACTTCAGTGTGTATCA
>NW_006921658.1:3895299-3895870 GCF_000298275.1 Orycteropus afer afer
TTGGAAAATTTGGCCTTGGTGACAGAAATAATGCTGGAGATTGCATGATAGAAGTTTGCAAGACCAACAACTTATTCATTGCAACTACACTTTTGCAACAACACAAATGGTGGCTATATACATGGACTTTGCCAGATGGAGTACACAGGAATGAGATTGACTACATCTGTGGCAAGACATGATGGAGAAGTTCAATGCAAGGCCAGGAGCTGATTGTGGAACAGACCATCAATTGCTCATATGTACATTCAAGTTGAAGTTGAAAAGAAGTCCATGAGAGCCAAAATATAACCTATATAATATCCATCCTGAATTTAGAGACCATTTAAAGAATGAACACCAATGACTGAAAACCAGGGGAATTGTGGGATGACATCAAGAAAATCATCCATGAAGAAAGTAAAACGTCATTAAAAAGACAGGAAAGGAAGAAAAGACAAAAATGGATGTCAGAAGAGACTCCAAAACTTGTCCTTGAACAGGGAGTAGCTAAAAAAAAAAAAAAAAAGAAATGACAAGATAAAAGAGCTAAACCAAAGATTTCAAAGAGCAGCTCGAGAAGACAGTCAAT
>NW_006921658.1:3901131-3902374 GCF_000298275.1 Orycteropus afer afer
CTTCAAATTATCTTCACTTTCAGCAAGCAATATTGTGGTGTCTGCATATCACAGGTTGTTACTGAGTCTTCCTCCAATCCCAATGCTGTGTTCTTCTTCATATAGTCTATCTTCTCAGATTATTTGATCAGCATTCAAATTGTATAAGTATGATGAAAGGATAGAATCTTAACACACATTCTTCCTGATTTTAAAGCATGATTTTAAACCCTTGTTCTATTTGCATGACAGCCTATGGTCAGTACAGGTTCCTCATGAGCACAATTAAGTGTTCTAGAATTTCTATTCTTCTTAGTGCTGTCCATATTATGTTAGTCACATAGTAAAATGCCTTTGCATAGTCAATAAAACCCAAGTGAACATCTTTCTGGTATTCTTTGCTTTAAGCAAAGATCCATCTGACGTCAGCAATGATGTCCCTCATTCCACGTCCTCTTCTGAATTCAGCTGGCATTTCTGGAAGTTCCCTTTCAATATACCACTGCAATAGTTTTTGAATTATCTTCAGCAAGATTTTACTTGCATGTGATATTAATGATATTGTTTGATAATTTCTACATTCTGTGGGATTGCCTTTGTTTGGAATGGGTACAAATATGGATCTTTTCCAGTCAATCACCAGGTAGCTCTTTTCCAAATATCTTAGCACAGAGTAGTAAGGGCCTCCAGCGTGACATCCATTTGTTGAAACATCTCAATGGGTATTCTGTCAGTTCCTGGGGTCTTGTTTTTTGCCAATTCCTTCAGTACTATTGGTTCTCAATCACATGTCACCTCCTGAAACATGTGGTTGATGAACATCAACCAATTCTTTTTTGTACCAAACCAAACCAAACTCACTCCTATCAAGTTGATTCTGACTCATAGCATCCCCCTTTGGTTTTCTGAGGTGGTAAATCTTTATGGAAGTAGATTGCCTAGTCTTCCTACTGCTGAGTGGTTGGTAAGTTTAAACCACCAAACTTCTGGTCAGCAGTAAAAATGCCTTACACACTAGGCCACTAGAGCCTGCTTCCTTTGTCTTTATAATCTCTCCCTATTCTTTTGTTTCTCTTCTGAGTAAACATCATGTTGCTGACTATGTCTCCTGGGAAGTTTTTCTGGATTCCTGCTATCTATTCAGGAAGAAGTTTTAACCCCCTTAGAATACTCTCATAACAGATGCTTTAAATTCAGGTGGAATATAATCAAGGTCATATTTTGGCTCTTAAGAACTTGTTTTAATTGTCTTCAGCTTCAGCTT
>NW_006921658.1:3904834-3905396 GCF_000298275.1 Orycteropus afer afer
TCATCATAAAGATGAATACATTTTATTAGATCTTAGCTTGGGAGAGGACTACATCATAACTGCAAAACCACTGAGAACATGGCACAGCCAAGTTGACACACATACTTAACTATCACAGCTACCCTATAAGACATAGTAGAACAGTCACATAGGGTTTTTAGGCTGTATCCCTTTTTTAACCAGTGTTTCTCATCCTTTACTTAATCACAATACATATAGAGAATGATAATCTTTGAATTGTACATTGGGATAATCTGTAGGATATTTATGATCATAAAAATAAAATACAGAGTAGTAAGGAAAAATTAAATATTTAATTTGCATAAAAATTAAAGTATTTTAATAAGACTTTAAATCATAATATGTTCAAATTATTGATGGAAATTATTTTAACAAATAGCAGAGAAAATTCTTAGATCACATTTTTAACATTCAAAAATTTGTAACAGTTGAAATTATTGAAAAATCTAAAATCTGAATTTTCTTTAAGTAACAAATGTAACATTAATGACACAAAATATCTTGTAATAATGTAAATGTATGTAGAAGCTAATCAGACTTT
>NW_006921658.1:3906661-3907247 GCF_000298275.1 Orycteropus afer afer
AAGGGAGCAGGATACAGACCCAAAACACATCCTTGAGGAAGAAGCAGTACTGATCCCTGATAAGGAATTGAAAAGGATTATGTTTAGGTACCTTCAATGAATTGAGAGACAAATCAAGGAAAACACTGACAAAATTGAGGAAAAAACATAGAAAACCCTAGAACAATTTTGGAAGAAAATACAAGAACATAATGACAAAATAAATGAGAAATTAGAAGTGATACAAAATCTATAGACAGAAATCCAGAAGATCAATACTAAATTTTCAGAAATAGATAAGTCATTGAACAGGCAAAGGAGTAGAATTGTATCAGTGGAAGACAGAATTAGTGAGATTGAAGGGAAATACCTCAATACTTCTTTGCAAAGGGAACAACTAGAAAAAAGATCAAAACAAAATGAAGAAAGCCTAAGGTTCATGTGGGATTCCTTCAGAAGGAATAACCCACGTGTAATCAGAATTCCAGAATGGGAAGAGACAAATAAAACCACAGAAAAAAAATGTCAAAAATTTGTTGGAAGAGAATTTTCCTGGTATGATGAAAGATGAGAATATATTCATTCAAGAAGTCCAATGAACCCCAAA
>NW_006921658.1:3909904-3913465 GCF_000298275.1 Orycteropus afer afer
CCAGCCTCTCCTCGGAAGGAAGATTGGGCAATCTACTTCCGTAGTGATACTGCCTCGGAAACCCAAGGAGGGGTCGCTATGAGTTGGAACTGACTCCACGACAGTGAGTTTGGTTTTGGTTTTGGTTAGGGTGCACCTTCAGAGAGAAATTTTTAATTTCAGACCAATTATCACCATAGATTTAAATGGTGAAATATTCTTCACAGAAGGAAAATTAACACTTAACTTTTTAATATTACAATTAATTTAAATTAAATTTTATATTTTCTAATAATTATGCAAGGCCAATACATGGCTAAATTAATTTCTTCTCTCAAAATTACTGTGTTATTTAACATAAAGTATAATAATGTTATGCTCTCAATTAATTCGTTCCATTTTTAAACCATCTGACTGCCAGAAGAACAAACAAATCTGCCTTGGATGAAGTACTGTCAGAATGCTCCTTAGAAGGGAGGATGGTGAGATGTCACCTCTCCTACTTTGGTCATGTTGTCAGGTGGGACCAGTCTGTGGAGAAGGATATCATGGCTGGTAAAGTAGGGGGTCAGTGAATAAAGGGGAAGACCCTCAAGGATATAAAGTGACACAGTAGCTGCAAGGATGGGCTCAAGCATGGCAATGATAGCGAGAATGGCACAGGACCAGCAATGTTTTGTTGTATTGTACACAGGGTCGAAATGAGTCAGAAGGGACATGACAGCATCAAACAACAACAATTCATATACTTATGTTACTTTGCTTGAAAAACTAAAGAAATTAGAATATCGATTTATGGAAAATCTCTATTTTTTATTACATATTTCTCTAAATACTTACATGTAAAATAGTCTCTCCAGGAATAATCAATGGCAGTTCAGAATGCTTTCACTTAGAAATAATTTCAACTCTTTTTGACTTAAAAAATTAACCTTTGATTTCTTCCTTTGTGCATTAATTTGCAACCAGATTAATGTCCTCAAAATTTGGCTTCTATTATGTAGTTTAATTCTATGATTCTGACAATAATGATGCAGTTTGTTGTTGTTATGTGCCATTGAATCATCTCCAACTCACAGTGACATTATTTATAACAGAATGAAACACTGCCCAGTCCTGTACCATCCTCATGATCCCTACTAAAACTGAGCCCATCGCTGCAGGCACAGTGTCAATCCACCTTATTGAGGGCCCTCCTCTCTTTCATTGACCCACCACCTTACCAAGCATGACATCCTTCTCCAGAGAATGGTCCCTTCTGACATTATGACCAAAGAAGGTGAAATGAAATATGGCCATCCTCACTTCCAAGGAGTATTCTGGCTGCACTTCTTCCAGGACAGATCTGTTAGTTTTTTTTAGCAGTCCATTGTACTTTCAGTATTCTTTGCCAACACCACAACTCAAAAGTATCAACATTTCTTTGGTCTTCCTTATTCATTGTCCAGCTCTCACATGCATATGAGATGATTGAAAATACCATGGCTTGTGTCAGCAGCATCTTATCTTCAAGGAGTTATCTTTGCCCTTCAGCACTTGAAAGAGGTCTTTTGCAACAGATTTTCCCAATGCAATACGTCTTTTGATGTCTTGAATGCTGCTTCCATTGTTGTTGATTATAGAACCAAGTAATATGAAGTCTTTGACAACTTCAATCTTTTCTCCATCTATCATGATACTGCTGTTGGTCCAGTTGTGAGCAATTTTGTTTTCTTTGTATTGAGATGTAATCCATACTGAAAACTGTAGTCTTTAATCTTCATCAGTAATTGCTTCAAGTCATCCTAACTTTCAGCAAGCAAAGCTGTGTCATCTATGTATCTCAGATTGTTAATGAGCCTTTCATGATGCAGTTTAGCATTAAAATATACGGAAACTCTTAATATTTGATCATATTTTGCACATATTAAATTCCATTAGTTGTCATTTATAGCAAAAGTTTATCATAAAAATTGGACCAATAAGCAGAATCACGATAAATGGAAAAAAGATTGAAGTTGTCAAGACTTCATGTTACTTGGTTCTATAATCAATGCTTATGGAAGGAGCAGTCAAGACATCAGATGACATATTGTTGTTGTGTTATGCTTCAAGTCGGTCCCTATCATAGCGACCCTTCCTTGGGTTTCTGAGGCAGTACACTATGGAAGTAGATTGCCCCATCTTCCTTCCGAGGAGTGGCTGGTGGATGTGAACCGCTAGCCTTCTTGTTAGCAGTCAAGTGCCTTAGGCACTACGCTACCAGAGCTCCTCAGATGACATATAGCACTGGGCAAATTGGCTACAAAAGACCTCTTTCAAGCTCTGAAGAGCAAAGACATCTCCTCGGGGACTAAGGTGCACCTGACACAAGCCATGGTATTTTCAATTGCTTCATATGCATGTGAGAGCTGGACAATGAATAAGGAATACCAAAGAAAAGTCGATGTTTTTGAGTTGTGGTGCTGGCCAAGAATGTGGAAAGTACCATGGACTGCTAAAAGAATTAACAAATCTGTCCTGGAAGAAGTGCAGCTGGAATGTTCCTTGGAAGTGAGAATGGCTAGACTTCATCTCACCTACTTTGATCATGTTGTCAGAAGAGACCATTACCTGGAGAAGGATATCATGCTTGGAAAAGTGGAAGGTCAACAAAAGAGGGGAAGACCCTCAACAAGATGGATTGACATAGTGGCTACAATGATGGGCTCAGGTGTAACAGGGATCATGGAGCTGGCACAGGACCAGGCAGTGATTTTTCTGCTGTATATAAGGTCCCTATGAGTCAAATCTGACTCGACGACACCTATCAACAACAACAATATATCATAAGAATAAAAATAGAATGCATTTCTGGTTTTAAACATTTGCTTTGAGTATAAGACCATAGAATTATAAAAATTAAACTCAAATTCTTAGCACATATGTGTTAACTCAATATGATTGTTTAAGTGCAGATTAAAGTATTTTAAAAGTGATGTTTTAAACATTTCTGCAGAAGGGAGGCAGAATTGAGCATCAGCTTTGGGTTGGGCAGATCTGCTTATTAGCTATGGGGACCGGCAGATAGTGCAGTCTTGTAACTACATTGTTGTTCTGTTCCATGGAGTCAGTTCTGACTCATAGTGACTATATGTAAAACAGGACAAAACACTGACTGGTCTTGTGCCATCCTCACAATTGTTGCTATGTTGGAGTCCTTTGTTGCAGCCACCATATCAATCCATCTTGTTGAGGATCTTCCACTTTTTGCTAACCCTCTACTTTACCAAGCAAGTCATTTTCCAGGGACTGGTATCTCCTGATAACATGACCAAAGTATGTAGCTATAACAAGAACAACAACAACAACAACAAAACATTGCTATCAAATCAATTTAGACTCTTAGTGGCCCCCATTGCGTTTCCAAGGCTATAAATCTTTATGGAGGTAGATTGCCTTATCTTCCTCCTATGGAGCAGTTGGTGGATTTGCAATTCCTTATATAGTGATAGTATCTGAAAAATGGATATAATAAAGTACACAAATATTTGCTGTGATGATGAACTGATCTTAGTATAACACTAAGAACAGAGCCTGCACTCAAAAAAGTGTGACAGTCTT
>NW_006921658.1:3916156-3925069 GCF_000298275.1 Orycteropus afer afer
TGGACTTGTTTTAATTGTCTTTAACTTCAAGTTGAACTTGTATATGAGAAGATGATGGTCTGTTCCACAATCAGCTCCTGGTCTGGTTTTGGCTGAAGTTATTGAGCTTTTCCATCACCTCTTGCCACAGATGTAGATGTCACAAGCTCTAGACAAAAAAAAAGTCACTGCTGTCAAGTCTGATCAGACTCGTAATGATCCGTCCTTGGGTCCTTGGGTTTCCGAGGCAGTAGGGAAGTAGATTGCCCAACCTTCTTTCTGAAGTATGGCTAGTGGGTTTGAGCCCCCTGCCTTCTGGTTAGCAGTCAAATGCCTTAGTCACTACAGTACCAAAGCTCCCCATAAGCTCAAGAGAAATCCATCAAATCATACTTCCTTTAGGGGAAATGATCTAGAAGACTAGGGACTTAATCATTCTATATAAGAAGAGTGAACAGAAAGAACTATGACTCAGAGGAGTGGCTGAGAACTATCTTCAAGTACTTGAGGTTTTTTTTTTTTTTTTTTTTTACCTCCAGGAAGAGAGTTAAACTTACTTCTACGTGGCTTCGAAAATTGAAGCTTAACTGCTCAGTGAGATAATAGTGAAAAAGATTTTAGCTAAACATCAAGATGAATTTCCCTATATTCAGGTCTGTTCAAAGGAAGGATCAACAAGTTGTGCAGTAGAAAGGGGTTTGAGAACAGCCTGAAAACCCTTTCTACAAGAGGTGGTTAAATTAAATGATCTTTAATTGTCTTTCCAAACCAAGATTCTATGATTCTTTTTTTGATCTTACGTCAGCTTTTCTGAAGAGGTGAGGCTTGGAGCACCTGTAGTCTGCTTATTTCCTTGTAGAGATTTATATACTTTCCCTGCATTGCAGCACTGTAATTCCAAAATAATCTGCACAGGGAAGAATATTTCATATTTCATGCCAGATATGATTCTCTAATTGATGACTTAGCATTTAACTTATGTAATTATGATTTGGAAATATCTTCATGGAAACAATTAAATAATGATAAAACTTTACTCGAAACTTTAATGAGCAATTTTTATGGCCTGTGGTAGATTTACATGTGAATGTTTAAGCTTAGTTGTCGAAGTCACCCTATGTTGCTTGCTTTAATATGAACAGCAGTCTTTTGGAAGGTCTTCTACTTTTATGCTGCTATTTCAAGAACTGCTTGGTGTAATGAATAAATATGGTACTTTTCTGACATGAGAGATTGGAAAGCAAATCTGTTTGGAGATGCATCATCTCATTCTTTATAAGAAGCCACATGACTTATATAGAATTCTAAGCATTAAAAAATCTGGATTTAGAGATACATTGGATTAATTTGCTCAATATAATTTCTTCCAGGTTCTTTTATATGCTTATTATTTCTGACTTTAGTAAGGACAGAGAAAGGAGAAATGGTGAAAGTAATTAATAATATGTAGAAGGGGAAAAAAGGCCTATCTTGCTTAAGTTAACTGTTTTGTTTCAGTCATAACCTCATACATGTCACATTTAAGAACTTATACTTCAGTATAGAATTTGATACATTGGAAGATAAGAATACAATATCATTGTTCCTAGATTTAGAAGAAAAGTATAAAGAGTCCTTGCTACTTTAGTTCTGCTACCTTAGCATTACATTGTGGGAATACCCAGGGTGTAAATATTCTTCCAATGGCAGGCCCTCAGACTTAAAGGTATTTGAACAGTAACCTAATCCATGACAAAATATTATAATGTGTGAGGAAAAGTGTGACATTTTATCCTCTTCAATAGACGTATTCAATGTTTCCCATATCAATACAGAACAAATCAAAAGAAGGAAGTTAGAAATGATGAACTATTTAAAGAAAATGGAAATATATACCATTATAATTAAGCTTGGTGTGTTGTAAAAGGCCTGAAGATGGAGCTCTTTGCAAAGTTTTAGTATGAGGTATGGTGCCCACAACTGGTGCTTATTTTAATTTTTTAAACACTTGCCTTTTGCCCAATATTTTATTTTATCTTTTACTTGAAATGTAAAGTTAAGTACTAAGTATTCAAATGCCAAAGAACTAAAGAAAAATTACACAATGGCTATTTTTTTGGTCATATTTCTGAAAATAGCAACATAATTTATATCTTAAAAGAATTCTTAACACTTTATTTTGTTTTCTTCTCTACGTCTGGCACAGTCTTGGTTTTGGTCATAATTATCACAGTTCATGATGAAATGTTCATATTGATATCTTCCTCTAATTGTTTTTTCTGTCTCTTTTTCCACCCTTACCATGTTTCTCTTTCCTACTTATTTTCTTTAAGTTGTGAGATATCACAGACAGAAAAAATAAAATATATATTGCAGATGTACATTAGTAAAGTTTTAGAGCTGTTTTGTGGTCCAAAAGAAACATTTTCTGTGGAAATTTGTTATCTCGGTTTATTTTTAAAGTGAATGAGTTTCCATATCTGTTCTCTCTCTCCCTCATATATTTATTGGAAAGAATCTACTGCTATTCTTTTTCTTAGTTCAGAGTTTCTAAATTTTTGATGTTGTATAATTGCTCTTTTTTTTTCTCCACATTTATATATATGTGCTTTATTAACATAGAATCAAGTTCAGAAATGAAACTTTCTTTTCATGATAGATTTTTACATGGTTAGGGACATATTCAATTTTAAAATATTTAGGATTCAGTGTGAAGTCTCTTTATGATAAATAGTTATTTAAAATATGTTTTGTTTCCTTTGTGTTTGAATCCAACTGAATTCTGATCTTTATTTTGAGCACTCATTCTAATTATATTGATGATAAAAGGGCAGTATCTTTTAATTCTAAAGTTTTGGGTTACAAAACATAATCATTCTAAACTACAGCAGAGACAATCTTTAATGTGAATAGAACACACCAGTCATATCTAATTCTTATTTCATCATTATATGATGGCTTAAGGTTTTTAATCAAACTTCAAAGATAATATGTTAAGAATTAATCTTGTCAACCTTTCTGGTTATGAGCAAGCTGCTTGCTCAGGTTTTTGTTATGTTTTGTTTAAGTTTTTACACCCTTGAATGACCTAATGGAAATACTTTACTGTTTCAAAAAAAAAACCTAAAATATATACAAACTTCAGAGGAATATATTTTGGTGCAGTTGATAACCATCACTTTGATATATTTTTAACTTTGTTTGTTTAGGAAGAAATTTGGTTAGAAAATGATTTTAAAAATATTAAAGAACAATAAATGTCTGATTACAATTTAGTGAAGAAAATGAAAAAAAAAAAAAATCCCTTTTATAGGTCTTGAAAGATTGTGAGCAGCATCTAAGATTCAACTATTGGTCTCTCCTTGTCCAGAGCAAAGAAGAGTGGAGAAAATCAAAATGCCTGCAAACAATTAGTCCAAAGGGGTAATGGACAACACAAACCCCAACCTCCATAACCCTGAGAGCAGAAAAACTAGATGGTGCCCAGCTACCAATATGGACTACTCTGAACGGGATCCTAATAGGAGGTCCTGGATAGAGTGGGAGAAAAATGTGGAACAATATTCAAAATCATAAAAAAGACCAGGCTTAATGGTCTGAGAGGGCCTGGCAAAACACATGAGAATAGCCTTTAGACACCTCTTCTGGCCTGGAGCTGAAATGATCCCTGTTAACTTATAGTCAAATAAAAGACAGGCCTATAAGTAGAGAAATAACATCAGGGAGGTATGCACTCCTCAGAACAACCAAATGTATGAGATCAAAAGGACGGGCATTTGTCTGGAGACAAAGTTCAGAAGGCCTGAAGGGATAAGAAAGAGGATGGATGAATAAAAATGGTAAACACAGAGAGGCTGTGGGAAGAGTACTGCTACTTTGTGGGGATTAAAAACAATGCCACAAATTAAAATGTGTATGAATTGCTGCATGGAAAACCAATTTGCTCTGTCATCTTGCATGCAAACCACAATAAAAATAATAATAAAAAAAAAAGACTTAACATCATCAAAATAAATAAATATAATAATACATTAACATCATTAACGATTAAAGTTTTTCAAGAACATGCAACGGAAACTTTAAAGTTCATTTTCAAGGAAGATACAAAAGTTGTTTGCTTTAGAAATAGGATTATAATAAATATTTGTAATGCAAAACAAAACTCTCTCATTGAGGTTAACATATATATTAATTAAGGAATTGGCACATTCTATAGAAAATATCATAATACTTTGATTATAAATTTTATATTTAGAAATTAATCCTTCACTAAGATGTAATTTAAAAGCACATCAATATGTTGAAAACTGTTGTACTTTCAAGAAAATTTTTTAAAAATTATATTGTTTGTCTTTTTATTAACAAATCTAATTGGTAATATAAATTATAATGTTCTAAAATCAAGTAATGAAAGAATTAAGAAAAAACAAGGTAAATTGCACACTATTAAAAGTGTTTTAAGTGTTGAGTATGAAGGGCCTGGTTATAAGCCTCCCACTTTCTAAATTTAGCTAAAATTTCTCCCATCTTCAATTTATTACCTTCTGCGTCTGCTGTTAAATAAACATTATGTTACAGATAACAGTTATTCCTTATGAATATATGTATTTAATGCATTAAAAAGCACCCATTTATGTTGTTGTTATTGATAGGTGCCATAGACCTGGCTTGGACTCAGTGACCCGGTGTAGAACAGAATGAAACACCGCCTGGTCCTGGATCCTTGTCACAATAATCATTATGCTTGAACCCATCATTGCAGCCACTGTGTCAATCAATCTCATTGAGGGTCTTGACCTTTTTCACTTACCCTCTACTACATTCTGGTGGTGTAGTGCTTAAGACTTTTGACTGCTAACCAGAAGGCTCGCAGTTCAAACCCACCAGCCACTCCTCAGAAGGAAGATTGGGTAATCCACTTCCATATAGAAACTGCCTGGGAAACCCAAGGAGGGGTTGCTATGAGTTGAAAATGACTTGAGGGCAGTTAGAGTACGTTTTTCTACTTTACCAAGAATGATATTCTTTTCCAGGGAATGATCTTTTCTGATAAGATGACCAAAATAGATGGGACAAAGTCCGGCCATTCTCCAAGGAGCACTCCAGCTGCACTTCTCCCAGGACAGACTTGTTTGTTCTTCTGGCGGTCCATGGTATTTTCAGCAGTCTTCACCAATACCACAATTCAAAGCACCAACTCTTCTTTGGTCTTCCTTATTCATTGTCCAGCTTTCACATGTGTATGAGGCGATTGAAAATATCATGGCTTGGGTTAGGTGCATATTAGTCTTTAAAGTGACATCATTACTCTTTAAAGCTTTAAATAGATCCCTTGCAGCAATTTGCCCAATGTAATATGGTGTCTGATTTCTTGACTGCTGCTTCCAGGATGTTGGTTGTGGATCCAAGTGAAATAAAATCCCTAAAAACTTCCATCTTTTCTCCACTTATCATGAGGTTGCTCATTCCAGTTGTGAGGATTTTTGTTTTCTTTCTATTGAGGTGTAATCCATATTGAAGACAGTAGTCTTTGGTATTCATGAAGCAAAGTTCACTTTCAGCAAGCAAGTTTGTGTCATCTGCATATCACAGGGTGATAATGATTCCTCCTGCAATCCTGATGCTGAGTTTTTCTTCGTATAGACCAGCTTCTTGGATTATTTGCTCATCATATAAATAGAATTGTTTCTGTTTGTTGTTGTTATGTACCATCGAGTTGGACCTGACTCATAGCGACCCCTCCTTGGGTTTCCGAGGCAGTATCACTACGGAAGTAGATTGCCCCTTCTTCCTTCTGAGGAGTGGCTGGTGGGTTTGAACCGCCAGCCTTCTGGTTAGCAGTCAAGTGCCTTAGGCTCCATGCTATGGTGAAAGGATACAGCCCTGACATATACCTTTACTAATATTAAACCAAGGAGCTCTGGTAGCATAGTGGCTAAAGCACTTGACTGCTAACCAGAAGGCTGGCAGTTCAAACCCACCAGCCACTCCTGGGAAGGAAGGTTGGACAATCCTACTTCCTTAGTGATACTGCCTCGGAAACCCAAGAAGGGGTCACTATGAGTCGGGGCCGACTCGACGGCACATAACAACAACAACGATATTAACCATGCAGTATCTGCTTATTCTGTTTGAAAAACAGCCTCTTGGTTTATGTACAGGTTCCTCATGGTGTTGAATACTGTTTAATAGCAGTTAACTATTTTTTTTTTCTTCTTTTTTTTTTTCTGAAAAATGAAAATGGTTGTAGCATACAATGTGTTTTGTTCTTTTTCTAAAAAAAAAGTCTTTGTATTATGATTTGGGTGAAAGTTTACAGAGCAAATTTGTTTTCCATTCAACAGTTCATACATATTTTGTTTTGTGACATTGGTTGCAATTCCCACAATGTGACAGCTATCTTCTCACTTCCTACCTGTGGTTACCTTTTCCTTGTGTCCCTCTTTCTTATTCATTCCTGTGTTCTGAGCTTTTTTACTGTATAAGTTCTGTCTTTAGGATCTCCCATGATTGATTGTTCTAAGGAGAACACACACCTGGTTTAATTGTTCACCTTGTAGGCCTATTATTTAGCTGAAGATTAAGCCACAGGGGTGAATTCCATTCTAGGATTGAACTGGGCCATCATCTCTGGGGTTTCACCAGTGACTATCAGACCATAACCCTAGTCTTTCCTTTTTTTTTTTTTTTATGATTTTTAGTTTTATTTCACAATTTTTTCCCATTCTATCCAAGATCTCCTATTTTGATCCCTTTCTGAGTGGTTGCCGATGGTAGCTGGCCACCATCTTCTGTTCTCAGGAACATGTAGGCTGAGGTTTGCATGGTCCACTAGTACCTTGGACTAGTTTTTTCCATGTTTCTTTGCTTTTCTTTACTTGTTGCTCTAAATGAGGAAAGACAAATAGTTGAATCTTAGAGGTCTCTTTCAAGCTTTTAAGACTCCAGTAGCTACTCACCAAAGTAGGATTTAGAGCAATGTATTTATATACTATTATGCCAGTTGAGCTTAATGACCCCCAAGACCATGGTCCCAAGCCTATGGGCCCAGCAACTAACTCCCTCTAGGTGTGGTTGGGACTTAGAAGTTATCATAATGTTGTCCCTTGTTCACTCTGTTATACATATAGACATTTTTATAGCACATATAAATATGTATATAAAAATATCATCAGACAAACTTATATATAGTAGTGAGTATATTCCTGTTCATCAACCCATACCAGAACATCTTGTCATTCTACCCGTGTATCCACTGGTAGATCAATGCTTTTTATTACTGATAATAAGATAGTACTGATAATACTGATGCTTTTGAGTTGTGGTGCTGATGAAGAATGCTGAAAGTACCATGGCCTGCTAAAAAAACTAATAAATCTGTCCTGGAGGAAGTGCAGCTGGAATGCTCCTTGGAAGCAAGAATGGCCAGACTTCATCTCACCTACTTTGGTCATGTTGTCAGAAGGGACCATTCCCTGGAAAAAGATGTCATGCTTGTAAGGTGGTGGGTGGACAAGAGAGGAAGGCCCTTAGCAAGTTGGATTGACACGGTGGCTGTGGCAATGGGCTCAAGTGTAGCGAGGTTCACAGAGCTGGTGCGGGACTGGGCAGTGTTTCATTCCGTTGTATGTAGGGTTGCTAAGAGTCAGAGATGATTCAACGGCATCTAACAACAACAAACAACATTACTGATAATGCAGTATTGTGTATGTAGTCATATTTACCTCTGTTTTCGTTACCTCTTGTGTACCTCTCCATGTCTTCCTTTCCTTCAGTGCAGGTCAGCTACTTTTGGTTTATTGTCTTTCCCTTTATCCAAATCAATTCGTGTCACTTATCTAAAAATTTTCCTTCCCCTTCCCTCCCATCTTTTATAACCAACAAAGAAAGTTTCCTTCCATGTGTAAAGCTTTCCTTGACTTTTTACAACAGTGGACTCATAACAATATTTGTCCTCCTGTGATTGACTTATTTCACTCATCATTATGTTCTCTTAACTTCATTCATATTATGAAGTGTTTCAGGGATTCTTCATTATTCTTCAGTGTTGCATAGAATTCCATGGTATGTATGTACCATAGTTTGCTTATCCATTCATCCTTTGATAGGCACTTAGGTTGTTTACATCTCATTACTGTTGAGAACAGTACTACAGTATACATGGGTATGCATATATCTATTTGTGTTCTGGCTCTCACTTTTTTTTCTTTTTTTCACTTATTGTGATGAAAATATACACAACAAGACATTTGGCAACATAAAAACTTCTACACTTACAACTCAGGGACATTGATCATATTTTTCATGTTGTGCCACCATTATTGCTATCTGTTTTCAAAATATCCCACCACCATTAGCATAAACTCATTGCTCCCCAAACAAAAGCTTCCTCTTTTTCTCTCCACCTTACCCCTGGTAACCGTTAATAATCTTTACTTTTCTACATATATATCTTTTTTCTTTTTTCAACCTATCTAGAAATTTTCCCTCGCCTCTCTTCCCATTCCTGGTAACCAAAAAAGAAAGTTTTTTTTTTTTTTTCTATGTATAAACCTTTCCTTGACTTCTGCAATGGTGGACTAACACAATATTTGTCCTTCTGTGATTGACTTATTTCACTCAGCATAATGTCCTCCAAGTTTATCTATGTTATGCAGTGTTTTGCAGATTCTTTAGGGTTGCATAGTATTCCATTGTGTGTATGTGTATGTTTGTTTATCCGTTCTTCAGTTGATGAGCAATTAGGCTGCTTCCATCTCTTTGCTATTGTGAATACTGCTGCAATGAATGTGTGTGTGCATGTATCTATTCGTGTTCTGTCTCTCAATTATGTGGGCCCTAGGACCTATACCTAGTATTAGGAGCTCTGGTAGCATAGTGCCTAAGGCACTTGACTGCTAACCAGAAGGCTGGCGGTTCAAACCCACCAGCCACTCCTCGGAAGGAAGGTTGGGC
>NW_006921658.1:3925249-3960381 GCF_000298275.1 Orycteropus afer afer
AATTTCCAAATTTGTATCATGTTACAGTCCCACCAGCAGTGTATGAGAATCTCGATCTCTTCATATCCTCACCAGCGTTTTTAATTTTCTGTCTTATTGAACTTTGTTATTAATCTTGAGGTGAGACAGTATTTCATGGTTGTTTTGATTTGCACCTCTCTAATGGCTAATGATTCTGAACATTTCTTCACATATTTGTTGGTTGCCTGAATATATTTTTTTGGTGTAGTGTCTGCTCACATCTTCTGCTCATTTTTTAATTGGATTGCTTGTCTTTTTGATGTTGAGGTCTTGGAGTTTTCTATACATTTTAGAGATAAGTCCTTTATCTGATATGTCATTGCTGAATATTTTTTCTCTTTCTGTAGTTTCTCTTTTACTCTTTTGCAGAAGTCTTTTGATGCTCATGAAAATTTAATTTTTAGAAAGTACCAATCATATAATTTACCTTCTACTGTTTGTGCACCTTAGGTTATGTTTGATAGTTTATTTATGCCATAAATTAGGGCCCTTAAGTTTACCCCTATTTTTCCTTTGATGAACATTATACTTTTAAGTTTCATATTTAAGTCTTTGATCCATCTGGAGTTAGTTTTTGTGTACACTGTGAGATATGGATCTTGTTTCATTTTTCTGCAAATGGATATCCAGTTTTCCCAGCACTATTGGTCAGAGAGATTATCTCTCTCCAATTTAATGGATTGTGGCCCTTTGTCAAAGAATACCTGACCATACATTGATGGATCTGTCTCTAGGTTCTCAATTCTGTTCCACTGGTCTATGTGTCTGTTGTACTAGTACCAGGCTGTTTTTACAACTGTGACTGTAGAGGAGACTTTGAGATCTGGGATTGTGAAATTGCCTACTTTGTTTTTCTTCTTCAGTAGTGCTTTGCTTATCCGAGATCTCTTTCCTTTCCATATAAAGTTAGTGATTGTTTTTTCCATATCCTTTAAGAACATTGATGGGATCTGGACTGGGATTTCATTGAATGTATAGTATGCTTTGGGTGGTATTGATATTTTCACAATGTTCAATCTTCCTATTAATGAGCGTGGTATGTTCTTCATTCATGTAGATCTTTTATGGTTTCTTGAAATAGTGTTTTGTAGTTTTCTTTGTACAGGTCTTTTGTGTTCCTGGTTAGATTTATTCCCAAGTATTTTATATTTTTGGTAGCTATTATAAATGGTATTGATTTCCTTACTTTCTTTTCAGAGACCTCTTTGCTGGTGTAGAGGAATCCAACTGATTTTTGTGTCCTATATTCTTATATCTTGCCACTATGCTAAATCTTTCAATAAGTTCCAGTAGCTTTCTTGCTGAGTCTGTGGGGTTTTCTGTATTATGAGAATATTATCTGCAAATAGGGATAGTTTGACTTTTTCTTACCAATTTGGATGCCTTTGATTTCCCTTTCTTGCCTTATTGCTCTGGCTAGGGTTGTCAATACAATGTTGAATAGAAGTGGAGATACATGGCATTCTTATCTGGTTCCTGTTCACAATGGGAATGGTTTCAGCCTCCATCCATTGAGAATAACATTGGCTGTCAGTTTTGCATATATGTCTTTTATTAAGTTGAGCAATTTCCCTTCTATTCATATTTTGCTGAGAGTTTTAATCAGGAATATGTGTAGGATTTTATCAAATGCCTTTTCTGCATCTACCGATAGAATCATGTGATTCTTTTCCTTTATTTTATTTATGTGATAGATTAACTTGACTGTTTTTATAATGTTGAACCCTCCTTGCATACTGATATGAATCCCACTTGGTCATAATGTACTATTTTTTTGATATGTTGTTGGAGTCTATTGGCTAGGATTTTGTTGAAGGATGTGCACCTATATTCTTGAGGGATATCGGTCTGCAGTTTTCCTTTCCAACGGTGTCTTTGTCTGGTTTTGGTATCAGGGTTATGCTTGGTTTATAAAATGAATTAAGGAGGATCCCATCCTTTTCTATGTTCTGGAATAGTTTGAGTA
Source organism: Orycteropus afer afer (assembly GCF_000298275.1). NCBI lineage: Eukaryota > Metazoa > Chordata > Mammalia > Tubulidentata > Orycteropodidae > Orycteropus > Orycteropus afer. The sequence continues at coordinate 3,927,237 of NW_006921658.1, forward strand.
GGATTGGTGTCAGTTCTTCTCTGAATGATTGATAGAATTCATCAGTGAAACCATCTAGGCCAGGACTTTATTTTGTTGGTAATATTTCATGACCTCTTTAATTTCTTCTTCTGTTACAGATCTGTTAAAATTTTCTACTTGAGTCTGTGTTAATTTAGGTAAGTAGTGAGTTTCTAGAAATCTGTTCATTTCTTCTAAGTTTTGAAATTTTTTGGAATACTGTTCTTCATAGTATTCTGGTAACGTTGGCTCTGTTGTGATGTCACCCACTTCATTTCTTCCTCATCTTATTTCCATCTACTCTTTACCTTTGTTAAGTTTGCCAGTGGTTTCTCAATCTCATTAATCTTTTCAAAGAACCAACTTCTATTCTTGTTGATTTTTTCTGTTGCTTTTCTATTGTCTGTTTCATTTATTTCTGCTCAAATTTTTATTATTTCTTTCCTTCTGGTCACTGTAGGCTTTTTGTTGTTATTGTTGTTGCTCTTTTTTCTCCTTGTTGTAGATGTTTGGTTAAGGTGTTGATTATGGCTCTTTCTTCTTTTTTGATGTGTGTGCATCTCTTGCTATAACTTACCTTCTGATCACTGCTTTTGCTGTATCCCACAGATATTGATATGTTGTTTTTTCATTCTCATTTGAGTCATGGATTTTTTTTAATTTAATTTTTTATTTCTTCTATTACCCAGTCATTTACAAGGAGGGTGTTATTTAGTTTCTATGCATTTGCTCTTTTCTATTGGTCTTCCTAGTGTTGATTTCTAATTTTATATCATTGTGATTTGAGAAGATGCTTTGTGGTATTTCAATGATTTTAAACTTATTGAGGCTTGTTTTGTGGCCTGGCATATGGTCTATCTTGGAGAATATTCCATGTGTGCTGGAAAAGAATGTCTATTTTGCTGTTATTGGGTTGAGTGCTCTGTAGATGTTTATAAGGTCAAATAGCTTGATCTTATTGTTTAGTTCCTCTGCATCTTTGTCGAGTTTCTTTCCAGTTCTATCCCTTATTGAAAGTGGTGTATGAAAGTCTCCTACTATTACTATTGTTATTGTTGTTAGGTACCATCAAGTCATCTCTGACTTATAATGACACTATGTACAATAGAATGAAACACTGCCCAGTCCTCTGTCAGCCCCTTAATCCTTGCTATACCTGAGGCCATCATTGTAGCCACTGTGTCAACCCATCTTGTTGAAGGCCTTCCTTTTTTTTGTTGACCCTCCACTTTACCAAGCATGATACATTTCTCCAGGGAATGGTTCCTTCTGACAACATGACCAAAATAGGTGAGAAGAAGTCTGGCCATTCTTGTTTCCAAGAAGCATTCTGGCTGCAGTTCTTCCAGGACAGATTTATTAGTTCTTTTGACAGTCCATAGTTATTTCAGTATTCTTCATCAACACCACAACTCAAAAACATCAAATCTTCTTTGGTCTTCCTTATTCGTTGTCCAGCTCTCACATCCATTTATGAGGCAATTGAAAATAACATGGCTTCAATTAATCACATGCTACTTTTCAAGGAGACATCTTTGCTCTTCAGCACTTTAAAGAGGTGTTTTGTAGCAAATTTGCCAAGTGTGATACATTATCTGATGTCTTGGCTGCTAATGCCATTGGTGTTGATTGTGGAATGAAGTAGTATGAAATCTTTGACAACTTCAATCCTTTCTCCATTTATCCTGATCCAGCTTATTGGTCCAATTATGAGGTTTTTAGTTTTGTTTATGTTGTGGTGTAATCCATACTGCAGACTGTAGTTTTTTATCTTCTGCAGTAAGTGTTTCAAGTCATCCTCAGTTTCAGCAAGTTGTTTCGTCTGAATATCATAGATTGTTAATGAACCTTCCTCCAGTCCTGATGCCATGTTCTTCCTCAAATAGTGCAGCTTCTCGGATTATTTGCTCAGCATACAGATTGAAAAATTATGGTGAAAGGATACAACTCTGGCACACTCCCTTCTTGATTTTGAACCATGTAGTATCTCTTTGTTCTACTTGAACAGCAGCCTCCTGTTCTATGTACAGGTTCCTCATAAGCACAATTAAGTGTTCTGGAATTCCCATTCTTCTTAATGTTATCCACAATTTGTTATGTGCCACACAATTGAATGCCTTTGCATAGTCAATAAAACACAGTAAGCATCTTTTAGGTATTCTTTGCTTTCAGCCACAATCCATCTGACATCAGCAATGATATCCTTCATTCCACATCCTCTTCTGAATTCAGCTTGCTTTTCTGGAAGTTCTCTGTCAATATACTGCTGCAACCATTTTTAATTATCTTCACTAAGATTTTACTTGCATGCAATATTAATGATATTGTTAGATAATTTCCACATTCTGTGGGATCACCTTTCTTTGGAATGGGTACAAATATGGATCTCTTCCAGTCAGTTGGCCAAGTAGCTGTCTTCCAAATTTCTTGGCATAGATAAATGAGTTTCTCAAGCATGAGATCTTTTCGTTGAAACATCTCAGTGGGTTTTCTGTCAATTTTTGGAACCTTGATTTTTGCCAATTCATTCAGTGCAGCTTTGACTTCTTCTTTCAATGCCATTGGTTCTTGATCATATGCCACCTCTTGAAATGAATGAATATCAACCAATTCTTTTTGGTACAGTGACTGTGTATTCCTTCCATCTTATTTTGATGTTTCTTGCATCATTCAATGTTTTGTGCATAGAATATTTCAACATTGCAAATCAAAGCTTAATTTTTTTCTTCTGTTCTTTCAGCTTGAGAAATGCCAAGTGTGTTCTTCGCTTTGGTTTTCTAACTCCAGGTCTTTGCACATTTCATTATAATGATTAATATTGTCTTCTTGAGCTGCTTTTTCTGTTCAGCTCTTTTATCTTCTCATTTCTTCCATTTTGTTTAGCTAATCTCCATTCAAGGGGAAGTTTCAGAGTCTTTTCTGACATCCATTTTGGTATTTTCTTCCTTTCCTGTCTTTTTAATGACCTTTTGCTTTCTTCATGGATGATGTTCTTGATGTCATCCCACTATTCCTCTGGTTTTCAGTCACTGGTGTTCAATGAATCAAATGTACCCTTTGATGGTATCTAAATTCAGGAGGGATATAAATCAAGGTCATATTTTGGTTTCCATGAACTTCTTTTAATTTTCTTTAGCTTCAACTTGAACTTGCATATAAACAGTTGATGGTTTGTTCTACCATCAGCTCCTGGCCTTGTGTTGGCTGAAGATAGTGAGGTTTTCCATTTCCTTTTTCCATAGATATAGTCAATCTGATTCCTATGTACTCCATCTAGTGAAGTCCATGCGTATAGCCACCATTTGTGTTGTTGGAAAAAAAAGTGTTTGCAATGAAAAAGTCATTGGTGTTGCAAAATTCTATCATGCCATCTCCAGCATCATTTCTATCACCAAGGCCATACTTTCCAACTACCAGTGAGTCTTCTTTGTTTCCAACTTTTGCATTCCAATCATCAATGATAATCAACATATCTTGATTACATGTTTGGTCAATTACAGACTGCAGGAATTGGTAAAAATCTTCAATTTCCTCATCTTTGGCTTTGGTGGTTGGTGTGTAAATTTGAATAATAGTAGAATTAACTGGTCATCCTTGTAGGCATATGGATATTATCCTAACACTGACAGCATTGTACATCAGCATAGATCTGGAAATATTCTTTGTGACAATGAATACCACTCCATTCTTCTTCAATTTGTTATTGCCAGCATAGTAGATCATGTGGTTTTCTGATTCAAAATGGCCAAAACCAGTCCATTTCACCTCACTATTGCGTAGGATATCAATCTTTATGCATTCCATTTCATTTTTGACAGCTTCCAATTTTCCTTGACTCATACTTCATACATTCCATGTTGCAATTATTAATGGATGTGTGCAGCTGTTTCTTCTCATTTTGAGTTGTGCCACATCAGCAAATGGAGATCCCAAAAGCTTTCCTCCAGCCATATCATTAAATTTTGCTCTGAGGAGGTAGCTCTTTCCCAGTCATATTTTGAGTGTCTTCTGACTTGAGGGGCTCATCTTCTGGCATTACATCAGACAATGTTTCAGAGCTATTCATAAAGTTTTTCAGTAATATGTCAGACAATATTTCAATGTTATTCATAAGGTTTTCATTGGCTAATTCTTTGAGAAGTGAAGGGTCTCTTCTTTCTTCCAAGTCTGTCTTAGTCTGGAAGCTCTACTAAAACCCATCCACCATTGGTGACCCTGTTGATATTTGAAAAACCAGTGGCATAACCTCCAGCTTCACAGCAACACAAAAGCCACCACGGTATGACAAACTGACATACATGTTGTGGACTATTAATGTGAAGTCATCTATTTGCCTTTTCAATTGTTAAAGTCTGCTTTATATATTTTGGGAGTTTTTCATTGGGTATGTAGATATTTATTATGGTTATGTCCTCTTGTTCAATTGATAACCTAATCATTACATAATTTCCTTCTGTCTCTTATTGTCATTCTTGTCTTAAAGTCTATTTTATTAGAAATTAATATTGCCACTCTGGTGTCATAGTGCCTAAGGCATTTGACTGATGGTTAGAAGGCTAGTGATTCAAACCCACCAGCAACTCCTCAGAAGGAAGAGTGGGCAATCTACTTCCACAGAAGTACTGCCTTGGAAACCCTAGGAGGGGTCGGCATGAGTCGAATCAACTTGACAGCAGTGAGTATGGTTTTTGACGTTTGGTCCTTTTTTGGTTGCCCTTTGATTTTTCCAACCTTTGATATTCAGTTTATTTTTGTCTTAGTGTCTAAGGTGAGTCTCTTGTAGACAGTATATTGATGGGCCATGTTTTCTTATACTGTGTGCAACTCTCCATCTCTTGCATGGTGCATTTAATCCAATGACATTCAGTATAATCATTGACAAGTATGAATTTATTGATGTCATTGTGTTGTGTTCTTTCATGGTGTTGCTAATTTCCTTGTTCCATATAATTTTCTGTGCTGAGCTCATTTTGTTTAGGAATTATGATATCATCTCTTTTGTTGCTACTGTTTTAGTATTTGCTAAATATTTGTGGTTGGCCTCTTTTTTATTTTGATGTGAAGGTTCATTATTTTTCTTTGAGTTTACCCTGTGATTTATTATTTTCTTCCCAAGTTTAAGATAGTTTGTTCTATCTTGCAATTGTCCTTACTTCCTCACCATTTAGAAGTTCTATAACTACACTGTTTATTCCCCACATGTAGGTTATTCCTCTTGATGATATCTTGCATGAATCTTGGGCTTTCTACATTTTGTTTTTATCTTTTTTTCTGATTGATCCCTTAACAACATATTGTTGTGGCATTTGTCTTCAATCTCATTAATTCTGTCTTCCACTCATTTGATTTTACTCCTTTGCCCATTCAGTGTGTTATCATTTCTGAAATCTTAGTATTAATCTTCTGGATTTCTAAATTTCTATTTGTTGTTTATCTTTTCTATTTTTTTTTTTTTTTTACTTAGTCAATTTGCTCTTGTATTATTTTCCTAAATTGTTCTAGAGTTTTATCTCTTTCCATTAATTTTTTCAGTGTTTTCCTTTATCTGTCTCTCAATTCAATGAAAGTATCCAGATATAATTGTTTTGAATTCCTTATCAGGTAGTTCCAATGTTGCTTCTTCCTTAGTGACATTTTATGGGTTTGTATCTTGATCCCTTGTTTCTACTACTTTATCTTGCTACTTTGTGTGTACTGCGATGGTCTGTAGTCTCCAAGACATTGTGGTAGTGTTGTATTTATGTCTAATTTGTGGGTGTATGTTGGTGTGGTTTGCTTTTCCCCCCTTTATTTTGTTTTGATATATCTGTGTGAGCTGTGTACAGTGCTCCTACAGTCGTTAGCCCTTAGGAACACACATGTATCTCCTGGTTGGTGTGATAGAGAGTAAGTGTGGTAGTTATGTTTGTGTGTCAACTTGGCTGGGCCTGGTTGAGTGGCTGGCCAGCTGGTGGTAGTTATTCCCCATGCTGAGACTGGCAATCAATTCCATGGTGGGATCTACCACAAGCAGCTGAGTAGCTGCCTTTGGGAATGTGGTCTGCTTCCTGTATTTAAGGAGAAGCCTTGGGAATGGTCTCTAGCCTATGGCACACTTGGACCCTGCATGTAGCTGTGCCATTGCTCTGCAGCCTGCTAAGCTCTGCCAACCTTGGGACTTACAATAGATTTAAGTTAATGGCCTGGAATGTGGTTTGGTAACATTGGGACTGTGCCTTTTACTTGTCAACCTTGGGGCTTCTCAGCCTCAGCAGCCTAGTCAGCAGCTGTCTGAGTGAAGAAATGTCTCTAGCTCCAGTGGTCTGGGAGCAGGAGGCAGAGCTGGATTCCAAGGTTGAGGGGCTTTCACCCAGCCCCTAGAGCCTGGAACTTTGAACTTGGACTTAAATCCTCAAAATTGTAAGAATAAATTCCTGTTTGTTAAGGCCATCCCATTTGTGGTATATTCTTTTCAGAGTGGCATGAGGTAACCAGAACCGTAAGGATGTGTGCATATATCTCTGTTAGCTCTTCATAAGGAGCAGTTGAGGGTGAGTTAGGCTCGTGTTGGCTGACATCTATCATTGTTCTGTTGCTACAAAAGTAATGGTTGCCCTCACTCAATGGGTGGAGCTGCAGGACGTGCAGGTATGGTTAGGTTGGGTTGGAACAGTTGCTATCTTCTGCTCAGTTGGACATAAGTAAATAAATAAAAACAAGAGAACAAAAAACTCAAAATGCATAAACAAACAGGAATTATCACACACAAAAAAAGAAATGTTATAAATGAGAAGAAAAAACTTCAAAATATATTTGAATAGGATAAAAAAAAAGATAATGAGAAAAAGAAAAAAAGCTACACTATCTAGGAAAGGAGAAATGAGGGAAAAGAGCAAGAAAAAAAGAATAGTAGAGAAAAAATGTGAAAACTACAGAAGGAAAAACAAGGGATGGGAAGAACTAAAAAAAAAGGAAGAGAAAAAAGAAAAAAAAAAAAAAACCCTAAAAAACCCAAGAACTAGGCACAGGAAGAAGGGGGAAAAAAAGGAAGAAAACAGGAAGAGAAAAGAATTTTAAAACAATAAAAAACAAAACTGTGGGGGGCTTGTCATGGCACCTAGTCTATATGTCAAGGCACTGACTGGGATGGAATTCCTGCTGGTCAAGAAGGTGGGTGTAGGCAGGGGTTCACCACACCTCTGTTTACCAAGAGTGTGTAGAGTATAACATTAACATGGGGAATATCACACCTTTCCAGTTGTTGCCTCTAGTGTGGCTGTCCATGCTGTCCTCAACAAGGAGAACTCACTCTTATGTCATCGTCCAGATCAGAACACCAATTGCATATATTCAAAATGGTGGCAGCCTGCTGCTTGCAAGTATTCAAAATGCCTTTGCCTTCAGGACAGCCACTGTAGACCACAGATCTGTTTGTCTCCTTCTTTGCTGTTTCCCATTCTGGTTGTCTGGTAGCAATGCAGTCCTTGCCCATGTAGTCTTTAGTGAGCAGAGCCAATTCTTAGGTTGCTTCTGAGAAATATTCAAAGTGCCCTCATGTTTGGTTACCTAGTGCTTCCCTGACAGGATTATACCACAAATGGGATGCTTGAACAAACAGGGGTTTATACTTTTACAATTTGGAGGCTCTAAGTCCTAGTTCAAAGTGCCAGGCTCTAGGGGCTGGATGAAAGCCTCTCAACCTTGGGCTTCAGCTCTGCCTCCTGCTTGGTGCAGCCAATTTGATACATAAACTTAACCCCCACACCTCAGGACAGCTGGTAGTCTATAATGAGTCTAAGATAATGAGAAAAAACAAAACAAAACAAAAAAAAAACTACACTACCATTTGTCTCCTTAGTCACTGCTTTCATTCAAGATCTTCTACTAGTTGCTATTTAATCCACTTTTCATCCCTGTCTTCAAAGCTCAGCATTCTGGGATAGTCTTTTGTATAGACTTCAATTGTCTTCTCATTCCTTTGTTGCAGAGGGTCTATGTAGCTTGTCTGCTTATTCTGCCATCTTGCAGGAGCCAATCTGGCTCTCATTTCTTTAGGATATATACCTAGTAGTGGGATTGCTGCATCAAATGGCATTTCTATTTCCAAATTTTAATGAAGTGCCATAGTGATTTCCACAGTGAATGAACCATTTCACAGTCCTACTAGCAATATATGCAAGTTCCCATCTCTCCACACCCTCAACAGCATTTGTTGTTTTCTGTCTTGTTGAACTTTACTTTTTTTGTTGGGTTGAGATGATACCTCATTGTTTTGATTTACATCTTTCTAATTGCTAACGATTACAAACATTTCTTAATGTGTTTGTTGGCACTTGAATATCTTCTTTGGTGAAGTGTCTGTCATGTCCTTTTCCCATTTTGAATTGGATTGTTTATTTATTTTTTATTTTGAGATGTTGAAATTTTTATAAACTTTAGAGATAAGTTCCTTGAATATGTCATTGTCAAATATATTTTCCCAATCCGTGGATTCTCTTTTTACTCTTTTGGAGAAGTCTTTTGATGTACATAAGAATTTAATTTTTAGAAAGTCCCAGTCATCTAGTTGATCTTTTGCTGTTTGGACATTTTAGATTATGTTTGATAGTCTATTTTTGCCATAAATTAGGGACTTAAATTTGCCTCTCACCTGCCAGAAGAATGGATAAATCTATCCTGGAAGAAGTGCAGCTGGAATAGTCCTTAATAAAGGAGAATGGCCTGACTTCCTCTCACCTATTTTGGTCACCTCCCATCCTTGGAGAAGAGTATCATGCTTGGTAAAGTGGAGGGTCAGAGAACAAAGGGATAACACTCAAGGAGACAGATTGACGCAGTGGCTGCAACTATGGACTCAGCCATAGCAGGGATCGTGCAGATGGTGCATGACCAGGCAATATTTTGTTCTCTTGTGCATAGGGTCATGATGAGGTGGAATCAGCTCAGTAGCACCTAACAACAACTTTGCCCTTGTTTTTCCTTTGATGAACTTTATTGTTTTAGGTTTTACATTCAGGTCTTTGATCCATCTTGAGTTTGTTTTTGTGTATGGTGTGAGATATGGATCTTGTTTCATATTTCTGAAAATGGATATCTAGTTTTGCCAACACCACTTGTTAAAGACACTCTCTCTTCCTCATTTAATGTTTTTCAGCACATTTTCAAAAATCAGTTGCCCATCGGTGAATGGATCTACTTCTGGATTCCTAATTCTGGTCCATGTATATGTTATTGTATTAGGCTGTTTTAACTACAGTGGCTATATATTAGGTTTTGAGATTGGGAAGTATGAGACCTCCTACTTTGTTTTTCTTCTTAATACTTCGCTTATCCAAGGTATCTTTTCTTTCCATATAAAGTTAGTAATTGGTTTTTCCATGTCCTTAAAGAATATATATGGAATCTGGATTGGGATTGCATTGAATCTACAAATTGCTTTGGGTAGTATTGACATTTTCACAATGCTCAATCTTCCTGTCTATGAACGCAGTATGTTCTTCCATTTCTGTAGATCTCTTATAGTTCCTTGTAGTACTAGTGTTTTGTACTTTTCTTTGTATAAGTCTTTTGTGTCCATGGTAAGATTTATTCCTAAGTATTTTATCTTTTTGGTTGTTGCTGTTGTTATGTTGTGGGTTCAGAAGAAATTGATGACCACTATAATGTCCAGAATTTGGAAGAGTCTTTATTCAGTTATAGCCGGGCTGCAGGGAACTAAAGCTGTCTCCCCAACTGCAACCCCAAGCCTGATTTCTGGCAGGTTTATATAGCTTAGGGCTGCAAACAGGCAAGCAAGCATGTTATAAGAGTGAGATAAGTTTCCAGGTTATTGTTTAGGGAAGATTAATGGTCAGCTTACTATTTTAAGGAAGATTGGTGGTCAGCTTATTATCAGAATGGAAAAACACAATCTGGAGTGAGGGTCCTCAATTATGAGAATTTCTGTTGGCAGGATGTGGGCCCCTAACTCTGGGAATTATTATTAACAGGGCTGTCAGGGAAATGAAGGGGTGAGTGGATTCTCAGGGATGTTTGGTTTAGAAAAGGAAGAGGGGAGTGGATTTCTCAGGGATGTTTGGTTTAGATAGCTACTGGGTTCTCTGAGAAGGGTAGGGTGAAGTAGAAATGCTGTTATGCTGGAGTGCTTGTGAAATGGACTTTGCTGCAAAATGGAGTTTTAAAAAGTCATTACAAAATAGAATCATCTACTTCAGTTATGTGCCGTCGAGTATGACTCAACTCATAGCAAACCCTCCTTGGGTTTCTGAGGCGGTATCACTACAGAAGTAGATTGCCCAAATTTCCTTCTGAGGAGTGGCTGGTGGGTTTGAACTGCCAGCCTTCTGGTTAGGTAGCTGCTGTAAATGGTACTGTTCTCCTTATTCACTTTTCAGAGACCTCATGGTCAACGTAGAGGAATCCAACTGATTTTTGTATGTTGATCTTGTATCCTGCCACTATGCTGAATCTTTCACTTAGCCCCAGTAGTTTTTTACTGAGTCTCTGGGATTTTTTTATATTTAGAATCATATCATCTGCAAATAAGGATAGTTTTTCTTCCTCCTTACCAAGTTGAATGCCTTTTATTTCCTTTGTTTGCCTTATTACCATGGCTAGAACATGCAATACAAGGTTGAAAAGAAGTGGTGATTGATGGTATCCTTGCCTGGTTCCAGTTCACAAGGGGAATGCTTTCAATTTCTCCATTGAGAATAATGATGATTGTTGGGTTTTGTGTATATGTCCTTTATTACACTGAGGAATTTCCCTTTTATTATTATTGTGCTGATCCACAATTCATCTGTCAGTTTATTGTACTGTGGTGGCTTGTGTGTTGTTGTGAGGCTGGAGACTAGGCCACTGGTATTTCAAATACTGGCAGAGTCATTCATGTAGGTTTCAGTGGAGCTTCAAAATAAATACAGACTCGGAAGAAAGAAGGGGCCTTCTACTTCTCAAAGAATTCGCCAGTGAAAACTTTGTGAATAGCAGTGAAATGCTATCTGATATATTACTGGAAAACTTTATGAATAGCACTGAAACATTGTCTGACGTAGTGCTGGAAGATGAGCCCCTCAGGTTGGAAGGCACTCAAAACTCGACTGGGGAACAGCTGCCCTCCTCAAAGTAGATTCAACCTTAATGACATGGATAGAGTAAAGCTTTCAGGACTTCCATTTGCTGATGGACACAATTCAAAATGGGAAGCAAAAGTTTCAAACATCCATTAATAATCAGAACATGGAACGTACGAGGTATGAATCTAGGAAAAATGGAAGTTAGGAAAAATGGAATTTACAAAAAATGAAATGGAATGCATAAAGATTGGTATTTTAGGCATTAGTGAGCTGAAACAGACTGGTTTTGGCTGTTTTGAATCAGACAATCTTATGATCTACTATTCTGAGAATGACAAATTGTAAAGGAATGTCATTGTTACTAAGTTGTTAAAAGTTTCAAGATCTGTCCTGAAGTAGAATGCTGTCAGTGATAGGAAAATAAGTTAATACAACTATTATCCAGATTTACACACCAACCACCAAAACAAAAGATGACGATATTGAAGATTTTTACCAACTTCTGCAGTCTGAAATTGACTGAACATGAAATCAAGATGAATTGATTATTACTAGTGATTGGGATGTGAAAGCGGGAAACAAAGAAGAGTCACTGGTAGTTGGAAAATATGGCTGTGATGGTGGTTATATTTTTGTGTCAACTTTGCTGGGCCTGGTTGAGTTGCTGGGAAGCTGGTGGTAGTTATTCCCCATGATGAGACTGGCATTCAACTCCATGGCAGGATCTACCACAAGCAGCTGAGTAGCTGCCTTAGGGAATGTGGTCTGCTTCCTGTATATAAGCAGAAGCTTTGGGGAATAGTCTCTAGTCTATGGCACACTTGGACCCTGCATGTAGCAGTGTCTTTATTGAGCAGCCTGCCATGCTCTGCTGACCTTGGGACTTACAATGGACTTAAATTGATGGCCTGCTGTGTAGTTTGGTAACATTGGGACTGTGCCATTTTATTTGTCAACCTTGGGCTTCTCAGCCTCAGCAGCCAGCAGCTGTCTGAGTGAGAAGAAACACTTCTTCAGTGGAGGCAGAGCTGAAGCCCAAGTCTGAGGGTCTTTCACCCAGCTCCTAGAGCCTGGCATTTTGAACTTGGATTTAAAGCTTCCAAATTATGAGAATAAACTCCTGTTTCTTAAGGCCATCTCATTTGTGGTATATTTCTTGTCAGAGTGGCACTAGGTAACCAGAACAATGGCCTTCATTATAAAAATAAAGCTACAAATTGTGTGATAGAATTCAGCAAGACCAAAGATTTATTCCTTGTAAATACCATTTTTCAATGACATGAACTGTGGCTATACATGTGGATTATATCCCTCCTGAATTTAGAGACCATCTAAAGAATACATTTGATGCATTGAACATCACTGATAGAATACCAGAGGAATTGTGGGATGACATCAAGAACATCATCTATGAAAAAAGCAAAAGGTCATAAAAAAGACAGGAAAGGAAGAAAAGACCAAAGTGAATGTCAGAAAGGACTGTGAAACTTGCCATTGAATGAGGAGTAACTAAAGGAAATGGAAGAAATGACAAGATGAAAGAGCTGAACAGAGGATTTCAAAGAGCATCTCAAGAAAACAAAGTCAATTATTATAATGAAATGTGCCAAGACCTGGAGTTAGAAAACCCAAAGGGAAGAACATTCTCGACATTTCTCAAGCTGAGAAAACTGGTGAAATTATTGAATGATGCAGGAAGCATCAAAAGAAGATGGAAGGAATACACAGAGTCACTGTGTCAAAAAGACTTGTTTGGTGTTCATCTATTTCAGGAGGTGACATATAATCAACCAATGGTACTGAAGGAAGAATTCAAAGCTGCACTGAAAGAATTTGCAAGAAACAAGGCTCCAAAAATTGATGTAACAACCTTTGAGATTATTTCAACAAATGAATGTTGCACCTGAGACACTTACTCATCTATGCCAAGAAACTTGGAAGACAGCTAGCTGGCCAACTGACTGGAAGAGATCTGTATTTGTATCCTTTCCAAAGAAAAGCGATCCAACAGAATGTGGAAATTATTGAACAATATCATTAACGTCACGCACAAGTATAATCTTGCTTAAGATAATCCAAAAATGGTTGCAGCAGTATGTTGATAGGGAACTTCCAGAAATGCAAGCTGGATTCAGAAGAGGATATGGAATGAGAGATATCATTGCTGATGTCAGATGGATCTTGGCTAAAAGCAAGGAATACAAGAAAAATGTTTCCTTGTGTTTAATTGGCTATGCAAAAGCTTTCAAATGTGTGGATAATAACAATTTGTGGATAACATTGAGAAGAATAGGAACTTCAGAATACTTAATTGTGTTAATGAGGAATGTGAACATAGAGCAGGAGGCTGCCATTCAAACAGAACAAAGGGATAGTGCATGGTTTAAAATCAGGAAGGAGTGAGTCAGGGTTCTATTATTTCACCATATTTATTCAATCTGTATGCTGAGCAAATAATCCAAGAAGCTAGACTATATGAAGGAGAACACAGTATCAGGATTGGAGGAAAACTCATTACCAACCTGGATATGCAAACGACACAACCTTACCTGCTGAATGTGAAGATGATTTGGAGCATTTACTGATAAAGATTAAAGACTACAGTCTTCAGAATGGATTACACTTCAACATAAAGAAAACAAAAAATCCTCACAATTGGACCCATAAGCAGCATCATGATAAATGGAGAAAAGATTGAAGTTGTCAAAGATTTCATATTTCTTGATTCCATAATCAATACCAATGGAAGCAGCAGTCATAATCAATACCAATCAGAAGACATACTGCACTGGGCAGATCTGCTGCAAAAGACTTCTTTAAAGTGGTGAAGAGCAAAGATATGTCTTTGAAGACTGAGGTTCGTCTAACCCAAGCCATGGTATTTTCAGTAGCCTCATAGGCACATGAAAGCTGGACAACAAATAAAGAAGAGTGAAGAAGAGTTGATGCTTTTGAGTTGTGTTGGTGAAGAATACTGAAATTACCATTCCATGCTAGAATAACAAATAGATCTGTCCTGGAGGAAATGCAGCCAGTATGGCCAGTCTCTGTCTCATTTACTTTGGTCATGTTGTTAGAAGGGACCATTCCCTGTAGAAGGATAGCATGCTTTGTAAAGTAGAAGGTCAGCGAAGAAAAGGAAGGCCTTCAATGAGATGGACTGACACAGTCACTAGAACAATGGGATAAGGTATAGCAAGGATTGTGAGGTGCAGGACCAGACAGTGTTTTGTTCTGTTGTACATGAGGTCATTATGATTAAGAGTTGACTCTGTTGTATCTAACAACAACAACAAAAACAACACTGTTTTGCTGACAGTTTTTTTTTTTTTTAAATCAGGAATGGGTGTTGGATTTTATCAAATGGCTCTTCTGTATCAGGTGATATTATCATGTGTCTTTTCCTTTATTTTACTTATGTGATGGATTACATTGTTTGTTTTCCTAGTGTTGGAGCATCCTTGCATATCTGGTATGAATCTCACTTGCATTCTAGTGGGTAGGATGATGTTGAAGATTTTTCATCTATATTCATGAGGAATATTGGTTTATAATTTTCCTTTTTAGTGGTGTCTTTTCCTAGTTTTGGTATCACGGTTATGTTTGCTTCATAAAATGAATTTGGAAGTATTCCATCCTTCACTATGTTCTGGAATACTTTGAGTAGGATTGGTGTCAATCAGCTCTTTTCTGAATGTTTGAGAGAATTCTTCAGGGAAGTTATATGGGTCAGGTTTTCTTTCTGTTGGTAGGTTTTTTTCTTTTTTTTTTAATGATCTATTCAATTTCATCTTTTGTTTTTATGGTTTTGTTCAAATTTTCTACCTCAATCTGTGTCAGTGTAGGTAAATAGTGAGTTTTTAGAAATCTGTCCATTTCTTCTAGCTTTCCAAATTCGTTGGAGTACAGTTCTTCAGAGTATTTTATATTATCCTTTTTTTTTTTAATTTAAGTTGGTTCTTTTGTGATGTTGTCCATTTCACATCTGTTTTGTGTTATTTGCATCTTCTCCTTTTCCGTTGATAAATTTGTCAGTGATTTTTTGATTTTATTAATCGTTTCAAGGAACCAACTTCTAGTCTTATTGAGTCTCTTTTTTTTTGTTTCATTTATTTCTGCTCAAATATTTATTATTTTTCTTCTGGTGAGTATAAGCTGTTTTTTTGCACCTCTTTTTATAATTTTTGGAGATGTTATGTTAAGATGTTGATTTTGGCTTGTTCTTCTCTTCTGATATGTGCATTTTGAGCACTGGTTTTGCTGTATCCTAGAATTTTGGTATTTGTGTTTCCATTCTCATTTGATTTAAGGAATATTTTAAATTCATGTTTTATTTCTTCTATTGCCCAGTTGTTTTTAAGGAGAGTGTTATTAAGTTTCCATGTGTTTTCTTTTTTTCTCCTTGATCTTCCCATTGTTATTTCTAATTTTATAGCATTGTGATCTGAGAAGGTAGTTCATACTATTTCAGTATTTTTAAATTTATTGAGACTTGCTTTGTGGCCTAAAATATGGTGTATTCTGGAGAATGTTTCATGTGTACTGGAAAAGAATGTATATTGTGCTTATTGTTGGGTGAACTGCTCTGTATATATTTATAAGATAGATTTACTGATTGTATTCCTTAGTTTTTCTGTGTCTTTGTTGAGTTTCTCTCTAGTTCTTTTACCATTCATTGAAAAAGGTGTGCTAAATTTTCCTACTGTTACTGTGGAGTTGTCTTTTTCTCTTCTCAATTTTTCTTTGTATTAAACCGAATTTTTTAGGGAAGATTGACTCAACTCTTTGTTGAGAAAGATGCAAATGCATCAAATATTGATGACCTTGAATATAATAGTCCTTTTCATTTGCTGTGTCAATCTGGCATTAACATTTCAAGTCCAATATGTTCATTTGCTTTAATTTGAACAGAGAAGGTTAGGAAATGAGGACTTCTCTATAAAATGTGGTTTTTAGTTGTTGTGGAGTTGGCTTACTTGTGATGACTACATACACAACAGGATTGGGCCATTGTGATCCAAAAGACATTCATTGGATGATTTTTCCTATCTCCATAAGTAGTCCCTGTTTTACTTTTAGCAGGAAGTCTTGCTAAACTTTTAAGCTCTCCTTTTTGTTGTTGCCATTCTCGGCCAGGCACCCCTCAGTGTGCTACCACATGTCTGCTCTTAATTACTCCATAATGCTTATAACATTGTATTGTCATTGCCTGTTTATTATTTTTTTCTCCCTCCCTCCACCTTGCAAATAAGGGAAAAGATTATGTCTTAAATTATTCCAAGAGTGAATGGCAAATGTTGATATTCAATACTTATTAATCAATACATCAGTATTCTACAGAACCTAGCTTTATATAGAAGGTCTTCTTCAAAACAATAAGCCTACTAATGGACTATTAATCTTGCAATTTATCATTTCGATATACTCTTATTTAAGTATGTAAATTAGAAAACTTGAATCTTTTCCCCAAAACCAGCAAAAATATCAGATGAAATTCTTTTTATTGTTAATTTACCTTTGAACAACTGGAAATGCAGTTATTTCCTTCTACAGTAATATTTTTTTACATTTGTTTGATATTTCATTTTGAATTTGATCAAGTGAAAAGAAAATACATTTGTTTTAAAAAGATGAAAAGCTTGCTGGATTATATATTTATCAACATAACCCTGTCATGAATAATTATTTTTATATGACATTTGGGAAGCTTTAATTAGAAGTACTGTCATAATAATTTATGAATGAATGGAAATATATTATAAATCTGTCCATTTGGTTTTATATTTCAATAACATGGATTGTTTTCTCATATTATAATGAAATCATCTGAAATCCATTAATATCCACTTGGAGTCCATGAAATTCAGAAGACAGAGAAGTCATTTAATTCCTCTATGGCCTAAGAGTAAAAGGGAATCTTACTTGGTGCCAATGATTAAAACCTCAACCCAATAGTCTCCTCAGTCACTTGGCCTCTTCTTCATTTACTCCTACCATTGTAGATGAGAATCTTGAGATTTAAATTTAATTTTCACCATTTTTAACATGATTCCAAAATGCCACAGAAAAATGCCTCAACCATTGCTAAACTGATTTTTCTCTTAGTCACTTATTTGCAATTTAAGAGATTATCCAAGAAACCTACAAAGGTGCTTTTTCTTTTCCCTTCTTTTTTAAAAATCTGCTGTTCAAGAGCCTTGTTAACATCTTAAATTACTTCCTTTACCACTTTGCCACATCCTCTTCCAAACCTTTCTTGTCTTGGATTCGGTAGTCAATTATCCTGCTTGAGACTGATGAATAAGAACTATTCATAGATCTCTCAGAAATCCAGCAGATTAAGAATCTCTCTGGGTATTTCCAGTGCTGAAACATTAGACTAAGAATAACAGTTAATTGAAACTGTTGATTTGCATTTGTACCAACATAACCAAGGACTGAATTAGACTTTGAAACTTAACTCCATTTTGGAACACATTTTAAATTTTTAAAAAGTATCTAAAATCAAGTTTGTTTATTTGCTTGTTTGTTTGGTGTGATGTATGGTAAGATAAGATGAAACATTCTTAGCAAAATATAAAATACAATGAGACTAATTTAGGTATTTGTGTGCAGGGGAAAAAAAAAGCATTGAATACCTATTGCTGATGAGTTGACTCCATCTCACACTGCCCCTTACTGCTTCCAAGGCAGTAATTTTTAGGGAAGCAGACTACCACATCTTTCTCCACAGATACAGTGGTGGATTGGGATTGCCAACCTTTGTGTTAACAAAGGAGTGCTTAACCACTGCACTACTGCAGCTCTTTTGCAGCAAATAAAACTCAAAACCAAACCCATTATCACTGGGCTGATTCTGATTCACAGCGACCCTATAGGACAGAGTAGAATTATCTCATAGGGTTTCCAAAACTGTAAATCTTTAGGAAAGACTGCCTCATCTTTCTCCAGCAGGGTGGCTTGCAACAAATAGTGACATATAATTAGAATATGAGTAAACATTCTTGTTACTAAAATCAACTATACAATCTATCTAACATTAAAAATAAGAAAAAAAAAAAAGGTAGAACACATATTGATATAAAAGCAGAGTTGAACTTTTTAGGGGCTTCCCCCCCAAAAAATTTAATGAAATAAAATATGAAAAACAATGATTGTGTATAACTTTTTTTGGCAAGTGAACAAGAGTTGAAAGAACGTAGAGAAATGTACATATATATGTATATATATATATATATGCATATGTACATTTGTACATATATATAGACAAAATGTATATAAATATATGTATTATGTGTATATGTATATAAATAAATAAATAAATAAACACACACACACACACACACACATACAATTATTTCAGGTGAAGTTCAATGAGTTATGAATGCTATATGGAGAATACACTGTATGTTTTTAACCTTGGAGAGTAGAGAGGAGGCAGCAGGGAAAAGAAGAAGGATCAGGCAAGTAGGGTCACTGACTCATGGTATCTTTGTTCCTAACTAGAGTATTCTAGTGGGTGGAAGAAAGTGGTAGCATGTGTTGGGGGAGGGTTAGAAGAGGCAGTGTATAATCAGCTTATCTTTAATTTTATTTAATAGATCACTTATCATTTAGTAGACCACTTGTGTATAGTTTATCAGTCTCACTTTGAGAAATGGTGACATCTTTAAAAAAGGTAATAATTTCCAATATCCTAGGTTTGTTGGTATGAATCTGCAGTACATGCTCACTGGGAAGTAGAGGCTGTAGGAGAAACTTAGCCTAGAATTTCTGGGTTTCAGAATATATACAAAACAATTCTGGTAACTTTTCGTTGCAGATTTTTACTTTACTTTATTAGGTGGAGAGTTTTATTAAGCGTGACATAATAGTAGAGCCAGTACAGATTTTTAACTGCTCCAATGTAATGGAAATAAACTCTGAAATTTTAGACAAGTACTTCAGAGAGAATTAATTTATACAAATTGATTATTTATTCAGTAACTTTTTAAGGAAGTTAAAGCCTGTTGTGTTTTTAATGCCATAGAGTTGGTTCTGACTCATAACGACCCTGTGTACAACAGAACAAAACACTGCCTAGTCCTGTGCCATCCTCACACCTGCTGATATATTTGAGCCCATTGTTGCAGCCACTATATCAATCCATCTCACTGAAGGTCTTCCTCTTCTTCATGGACCCTCTATTTTACCAAGGATAATGTTCTTCTCCAAGGATTGGTCCCTTCTGATAACGTGTTCTAAGTACACGAGACAAGGTCTCACCATGTTCACTTCTAAGGAGCATTCTGGCTGTACTTTTTCCAAGACAGATTTGTTCATTCTTCTGGAGGTCCATGGTATATTCAATATTGTTTGCCAACACTATAATGCATATTCATCAATTCTTCTTCAGTCTTCCTTATTCATTGTTAACAACTAAGTCTACATAATAAGCATTCCAAAAACAGAGACTTTTTTTGAAGTGAGTCACTGAATCCTTTTATTTATTTTATTTTCTTTTTTCAGTTGAATCATATCTCTGAAATTGTAATGGGAATAAAGAAAATATCCATAATATATCCAAATATTGTTGTATATAGCTAATTAGAAAACAATCTAAATTGGAATTACAATGTAGCATCTATTCTACACATGTAACAAAATAACAGCAATTTGGAGGTTCTGTAGAGTTTAGTTTCATTTTCTGTGTTTCCAGAATAACTCTTTTTATCAATGCAGCTAGAAACCACAGCACTTCAAAAAAAGATAATCCACACCACTCTTTCTCTGTACTAATTATTAGATAAATAAATAACCTAAGACTGAGTTACAAATTTCTTCATTGTATCTTCTGCCTTCTTGGTTATATGGAATAATCCAATTCCTCTTTGAGAAAATAGGTATCTATATTTAATAGTCATCATGCTCCCCTTGTCTTTCCTTATTTCCTTTAATTATGCATGAGTGATTTATTTATCATCTTTTAATTGATCCCAATTTGTCAAGATCTCTCATAAAAGGTGATTTGGTAAGTACAGAACGTTAGTTTCCACACTTCAATTTTTAATGTCCACCATAAGAAAAACAATTAAAAAACAACCTTAGATACTTGAACAAGTAAGTTCACTATGATCCCAAAGTGTGAGGTAGTTTCAAAGTCTAAGTCAATTTTTTATTATATTGCTATAAATATGACCAGATTCAGGGAATCCTACTTTGTTTTGTACTTTTTAAGTATTTAAGTGTTTTGTATCCTTTCTACCTTCTACTTTACCAAAGAATTAAATAGAAAGATTCTAAATCAGCAAGACAGAATCGGTCCATTGTTTTATTATTAATATACTCTTCCTCATTCTCACTGAATGTTTAGTAACTTCTCAGCTGTTACATTTTTACATATGCAAAGACTTTCTATAAGAGATGAAGTCTACATATTCCTCAAAATAAATGTCACTTTGGAAACAATCCACACTACTGGACATATGTATACTTGAACAATATGGCTTTGCATAACTAACAATTTGATTTTTTTAGAAATAGGATCTAATATTATTCCCTGTGCTGCCTATAAAGGCAAGATGAAAAACTGTTAACCTTTTGTTGTTTTTTGACTTTTATAATATTATTTACTCTTACTCAGAATATCCACCAGATCACAGAGACTGTGGAAGCTGTGTATCTCTTGAGTTGTTGGAATGCATATTATTTTATTGGAAATTTAACCCCTCCTCCAACATTATGTTGTTCTCTTTATTTAGGTCTCAGAAAATCAGAACCAAATTTATGATTCACATTTTGCCATTAGACAAAATTTTCAGTTTACATGGCTTGGGCTGACTTTAACCCTGTCTGTCTTTTCTTTCTCTATCTTTACTGGTAAGAGCACACGTCTAGAGTCAGATCACGTGAGTTCATGTTTCAACTCCAGTTGCTCCTCAATTTGAACTTCGGGCAAGTTTATTACTCTCCTTTAGCCTCACTTTCTCATCTGTAACGAAGGTAACCATTGACCTCAAGTTTGTTATGAGAATTAAATGAGTTAATACATGTGAAATTCTTAGAATACCAAGCCAAACCAAACCTAACCTAACCCACTGCCATTGAGTGGATTTCAACCCATAGGGACCCTCATTGAGTTTCCAAGGCTATAAATCTTTACAGCAGTATATTGTCCAATCTTCTCCAGCAGAGTAGCTGGTGGTGGCTTTAAAACACTGACCTTTTGGTTAGAAGCCAAATGCCTTAATTACTATGCCACCAGAACTCCATGCTTAGAATACTATCTGACATATAATATACTTTATACTATTATATATATTATATGGGAGCTCTGGTAGCATAGTGGCTAAGACACTTGCCTGCTAACCAGACGGCTGGCGGTTCAAACCCACCAGCCACTCCTCGGAAGGAAGGTTGGGCAATCCTACTTCCGTAGTGATACTGCCTCAGAAACCCAAGGAGGGGTCGCTATGAGTCGGGTTTGACTCGACGGCACATAACAACAACAACAACATATATTATATAAAATATATTATATTTATTATTATTATGCCACTACACTGCTCAAATATTTATAAATCTATGCAAATCCCTTTCATATTGAGGCTTTGGATAAATAAATGTTAAAAAAAAATTTCCTGTTTTTCTTTATGTAATATGCAAACATAAACATAATCTCACCAAATTGTAGTATTTCTCAATGTATATGTTAGATTGAGCCTACAGATCTCAAAATATGGATTTTGTTTGTTTGGATAAAATATTTAGATTATTTAGTCAAAACTCAAGAGAATTTGTGTAGATAAGTAGCTTGAGTTGTACGTAACTGATATTCTACAAACTTAGAGAAACTGATTAAAAAATGCAAGCTTCTGATTCTGCTAGGATAGAAAAAGTTTCTATTAAATAGGTAAATATGAGTTTTATAAAAAGAAGAAATTATCAAATAAATATGAAAATTTGTAAATGCTTTACCTTTCAAGGAAACGAAAGTATTTTTCTGTCTTCTTGTGTGGGAGGAAGCATTTGAGTTTCAACCACAAAAACAAGCATGTTCAGGCAACTGAACATTTGCAGGAGTGGTTAGCCAGTATTTCTTCAACGTGTTCATGAAAGATGGGTTTACTAGGTTAATGATCTAGCCTACAGAAAATTAATTGAGAGTAATTACCTCTGGTGGAGAAGTTACATTTAATATCTAGGCACTTGACTCTTAATCAGAAGGCTGGCGGTTCAAACCCACCAGCCACTCCTCGGAAGGAAAGTTGAGCAATCTACTTCTGTAGTGATACTGCCTCAGAAACCCCAGGAGGGGTCGCTGTGAGTCAGGTCTGACTCCATGGCACATAACAACAACAACATTATTTCTTCAGGGGCTCTGGTGGCATAGTGCTTAAGGCATCTGCCTGCTAACCGGAAGTCTGGCGGTTCAAACCCACAAGCCACTCCTTGGAAGGAAGATTGGGCAATCTACTTCCATAGAGACATGGTTTCAGAAACCCAACGAGGGATAGCTATGATCCAAGACTAACTTGATGGCAGTGGGTTTGGTTTGGTTTATTATTTTTTTAGAGTTTTGTCCAAACTATACATTAAGATAATATTTTCTGTTGAAGTCTGAACTGGTGTTAAAATAAAGGGGATGAAGATTGTTTTCACCTTCACTTTATCTTGGCCTTATTATTTTGACATTTTGCATTATGCATACAGTTTGATTGATTTTGTGTTTAGATTGTTAAGGCTAATCCTGGCCTGTTCATTTGGCTGTATATAAATTAGAATTATAGTGGATGGTATCACTACTATGGATACCATCCCTGTCCTGATTTGGTCTATAAGCAATGTTAATGAGAAGGTCCAGGGAAGCATCTAAGTAAGAGAAGATCTCCAAAATGAGGTCTTCAATTTACTTATCTGTAGAAAGAGAAGACCAAGTTGTGTAGAAAGAGTTTGAGGTTCACTCGTAAGGCATGGAAAAAGGAGAGATTGGACAATTAGTAGGATTAGAGAAATAGAATACATCTAGTATTATGTAATAAATTAAAATTAGAGTGGAGTGGGAATGGAATTGGGAAAAAGAAATAAAGGTACTTATGGAGTCCCTGAGTGGTGCAACATTTAATGTGCTCATTGCTAACCAAAAGATTGATAGTTTGAGTCTACACAGAGGCATTTGGAATGTGTTTCTAAAAGTACTTTTAAATGAAATGTACTTGGCAATGTACTTCTACAAAGTCAGCCATTGAAAATCTTATTAAAGACAGTTCTACTGTAACACACATGGGATCACTATGAATCAGTTGACTTGATAGCAGCTGATATTACCTCATATATATAGTAGGCAAACGGGGGAATAATCTTGGAATAGGACTAGTTCTTCGGCCTAGTAATTCTGGAAAATAACCCTAGGGATAAGTAATCATTCTTTATTTATCCAAGGGTTAATAACTTGGTTCAACTAATTCATGGTAGTTTTATCCTCCAAGTTGAAATGAAGAAGTTATCCACAAGGCTCTTGTGCATAGTTATGATATTCTCATGTTTGGTACCTGCCTATGGATCAAATCTATTATTAAGATGTCAGAAATTCAATGGATTCCTTGGACTCTACCCCATCCTTATGCAGGGATGTGAGCACACATGAAATTGTTCAATTTACATAAATCATTGGACAATGATAAGGAAGCAAAGAGAAAATGTGGGTTCAAGTTTTAGGATATGCAGTCCATGAATACATGTGATCTCAGTGCCTGGTATAATCATATTACTCTTTTTCTTCCTTTGAAATATTATATTATCTTAGTTATATTAATAAAGGTGACAATTATTTGAAAGCCCATTATGTATCAGGTACTTGAATATCTCTTTTTAAATTTAAAGCATAGGGAAGGAAAATGCTGTGATTTTTCTTGTCTAGTTAAAATATGAGAATAGTGAGGGTCAGAGAAATCACATGACTGTTGTAGGTTATGCAAGTATTAAGGACAACAATATTATAAGATTCTGGATAGCCACATTTATGAACCACTACCCTTCTGTTAGTTTGTGGTATTGTGGTGGCTAATGTGCTGCTATGGTACTGAAAGCTCTGCCACTAATATTTAAATACCAGCAGGATTACCCATGGTGTCCTGTTTTCAGGAGAGCTTTCAGACTAAGACAGACTTGGAAAAAAGGGCTGATCATCTACTTCTGAAAATTTACCACTGAAAACTTTATGGATCACAACAGAATGTTATTTGATATTGTGCTGGAAGATGATCCTTCTAATAGGAAGGGATCCTTCCTAAATAAAACCAAACCAAACTCATTGCCGTTGAGTTGATTCGACTCATAGCTAACTCTCATTAGGTTTCTGTGACGGTATCTCTATGGAAGCAGAATGCCCAATTTTCCTTCCAAGGAGTGGCTGGGGGGTTTGAACTGCCAGCCTTCTGGTTAACAGACAGATGCCTTAGACACTACACAACCAGAGCTCCCCTTCCTAAACAGGAAGATCAAAATATAAACAAGTCTGTTTTTTTTCCTTCTAATTTGAACAGTAAAATACTGTCCATTTGCCACCAAATGAAGGAGTCTATCAAAACCAATATGTATGCTTGTCCTATGGAGCACTTCTTAACTCAAATAATTTCTGATAATATAATTGAACTTTAAAACTAGGTACCTTAAAACTTGAAGTAATACTCGAATTTTGGTGACAAATGAAGAGCTAATCTCTGCTTTCACACATTTGATGACTCTCTTACATAAAAGATCTTATGTCACGATCCATGTTTTCACACTTTTCCACAAAGAAGTAGAAGTACCTACCTGTATTTATTACTGTTCAAATTAAAAGAAAAATAGACAGACTTGTTTATACTCTAAATGATTAAGTTTAACCAAATAAAATTTGACTTCTGAACAACTTTAACACTTTACAGGTAGGCTATTAAAAACTGTCCAGTTGTACATAGGAGGATAAATGAACTTAACCAGGAAGGTACTTACAGTACATCTACGCATGTTGTTGTTAGGTGCCATTGAGTCATGTCTGACTCATAGTGACCTTATGTACAACAGAACAGAACACTGCCCAGTCCTGTGCCAACCTCACAATCATTGCTATACCTGATGCAATTGTTGCAGCAACTGCGTCAATGCATCTTATTAAGGGCCTTCCCCTTTTTGTTGATCCTCCACTTTACCACGCATGATATCCCTCTCCAGGGAATGTCCCTTCTGACAACATGACCAAAAGAAATGAGACGAAGTCTGGCCATTCTTGCTTCCAAGGAGCATTCTGGCTGCACTTCTTTGGACAGATTTGTTAGTTCTGGTAGTCCATGGTGACGTCAGTATTCTTTGCCAACATCACAAATCAAAAGTATCAGCTCTTCTTCAGTCTTCCTTATGCATTGTCCAGCTTTCACATGCATATGAGGTAATTGAAAATACTATGGCTTGTATCAGGCATACCTAAGTCTTTAAAGAGAAATCTTCACACTTTGAAGAGGTCTTTTGCAGCAGATTTTCCCAGTGCAGTACATCATCTAATGTCCTGGTTGCTGCTTCAATTGGTGTTGATTGTGGAACCAAGTAACATGAAATTTTTGACAATTTCCATCTTTTCTCTATTTATCATGATGCTTCTTATTGGTCCAGTTGTGAAGATTTTTATTTTGTTTATATTGAGGTGTAATCCAACCTGCAAACTGTAGTCTTTAATCTTCATCAGTAATTGCTTCAAGTCACCTTCACTTTCAGCAAGCAAGGTTGTGCCATTTGCATATCGCTGGTTGTAAACTGAAGACTTTTATATGTTTGTACAATCAAACAACAGAGCTGGTTTTACCAGGGTATATATTATATATGTATATTACAAGCTATGGATGACAACAGACTTACAAATTTTAATTATCCTTATTTTCTCCATATTTAGGCAGCATCAATGTGGACTTTCTCAATTTGTTTCCACATGGGATATTGGACATATATTTGAAATATAAGAAAAAATGGAAATGGTATTAGGCATTTTTAATAATTTCTTTCAGCAAAGTTTTATTTATTTTTTTTAATGTAGATTTCTTTTCTTTTAGTGTAAAATTTAGATCCTATACCTTTATGTAAGGAGCTCTTGTAGTATAGTGATTCCTCTTAACCAAAACGTTTGGTTTGTAAGCACCAGCTATTCCACAGGAGAAAGGTGAGGCAGTCTGCTTCCTTAAAGATGTACAGCTTTGGAAACCCAATGGTGTTCACCAGGAGTCAGAATCAACTCGATGGCAGTGAGTTGTTTTTTTCTTTTTTTTTTATAGTCTTGTGTAAAAATTATAATATATAAAAGCACCATTTTGACAACAGTTTGTAGTTTAATAAAATTATGATTGTTTTCTTATCTAGTCTTTATGAAGTCATTATAAATATAAATTCCAAGAGATTATTCCAGACTACCACTTGACATAGTTTATTTTTCTGGCCAAATATTTACTGATATACTTTGCCCTTTATTTTGAAATATTTGCTGGGTTGATACAGGCAAAAGATTTAGCTCACCCACCAGGAAAACAGGGCTTGGTGAAATTAAGGAATTTTTCAAATTTGTCTCTGGGAACAGAGATGATTATTATCTCCCAACAAAAGAATACACACTTCCATAGGGATCAAAGTTGTCAACCAAAGGGATAAAAATTAGGTAATGAAATTTCAAATGTTGGCTCACAAGTGAATGAGAATGTTTGTGTGGGTGGAGGCCTCACCTCTTTCCTAGAGCCTTGAAATTCCATCAAGAAAGAGCTGACTAGCTCTGGCTGTTTAGGTTAGTGAATAGTAGATAGTTTCTTAATGATCCAATTGATAGAGATTATATCTTTGTTCTAATCCATGTGATGCTATGCATTGTGTAAATGAATGTTGGCAGTTTTGCCTTTTAGAGATTATAGATCTGTTTTATAACATTTATTTTACGAACTTTTAAAGAGAGACAGAAAATCATAGTATTTGATAGGAATTCCCTTTCAGTCAAATAAGTGCTTCATCTATCATTTCCTATTTTCTCTGCATTACACACACGTCTCGGTGGCACACAGTTTAGGATTATTGTTTTATATTTGATAGAGTAGCTACTAGAATATTACAGTAAAATATAAAAGTAATACAATTAACCCTGGAGAAAAGAATTAGCATGAAAAAGTGAATTCATATGGAAAATCCTTTATTTTAATACACATACTCTTCACTTACCAACTACCTCATTATTCAATATTTCTCATTTATAGTAGTAAAAAATCTACTATCTGATTATTTTGCACATTAAAGATGTATATCTGGCTACAATGAACACTGAGGTGCTAGGCGAGAGTAACACAGGTTGTGATAGTATGTGTCAACTAGATTGGGTCATGATTCTCAGTGGTTTTGCAGTTATACAATGATGTAAATGGGCAGTTATGTAAAAATATAATTTGGCAGTTATGTAATGATGTAGTAAACCTCCTTTTTGTGATCGATATTGTCATTTTGCATTTTCACATAACCCTGATTTTTGCATAACGACCTGGTCTTTGGAACATACCCATGTGGGTAAATGAGGAGTAGGTGAACTCCATTTTCTTTTTTTCTTCTCAACCTTAAAGATGCCAATTAAATACTAAAATAAATGAATTTGAATTTTATAGCACATCCAAATCTCCCTTGTTATTTTAGATGATGAAAATGAGTTAGCTTTGCTTATAAAAGCAAATGTAGACTTAAGCTAATGTCAGTTGTACAATGTGGGATATTAATTATCAATGCTCATTGGATAAAGGTTCAAGAATATTCACTTATAGTATTTACCACTTCTTTCCATGTTTTAATCATAACCTATGGAAAATATTTAGATTTATGTATTTGAAGGATAAGAGTCCCTGGTTGGTGCAATGGTTAAATCCTGGCTACTAACCTAATGGTTGTTAGAGAAAATCCACTTGGAGATATCTCAGAAGAAAGGCCTGGTGATCTACTTCTGAAAGATCACAGCCATTGGAAACTCAATGGAGCACAGTTCTCTGAAACACATGAGGTCATCAAAAGTCGGAATCAACTAGAGAGCAGCTATTTTTTTTATTTTTTTATTTTTTTCTTTAATTGTATGAATATAAAATGAAGTCACTTAAGAGAAGCCCTGGTGGCACAGTGCCTAAGGCATCTGACTGCTAACAAGAAGGCTGGTGGTTCAAACCCACCAGCTACTCCTTGGAAGGAAGGTTGGGCAATCTACTTCTGTAGTGATACTGCCTTGGAAACCCAAGGAGGGGTCGCTATGAGTTGGATCCAACTCGACAGCAGTGAGAAGAGAAGTGAAATTACTGAATCTTCATTCTTCTTGGCTATTCTTATTTCATCCAATTATAGGTTATCCTGATTATTTGGTTTGTGAATTAATAAGTTTTGTAATTTTTTCTCCATCTGATATTATCTCTTATGGGTACATTTCATGGATTATCTATTCTAATAAATTTTAAGCTATTGCTCTCACTGAAGTATTGAATTATATGTGCTGATTTTGGTACTAGATAATATGAGATGTAGTAGGTAGGCCTTTCAAGGCAACAAATGAATGAGTATAAAAATAAAGGAGAATCAATCAATAAATAAGTACACTCAAAGATGGTATGAAACATATAATGATTTTAATTGCATAACTGATGTTTTTGCAAAAAGAAAAGGAGCAAAGCAGTGATAGCACTATTTTTTTTGAAAAAAAAAAGTCATGAAACATTTAGACACTTTGACATTCCACTTTGATCCTTCAGAATGCGAGGGCTGAGTGTTGGTGTGAGAGAGTAGTTGGGAAAAATCATACAATATAGACATTATGATACACGCCCTCCCCACAGGCACACACACAACTTTCTGACAGCCACAGTTGATTGAATCAAAAGTGGATGTTTGTTCCTGGGGGACAAGTCATAAGCTTGATGTGCCAATCAGCTCTTTCTTATCCAGTATTTGTAATTGGGACACCAAGAGACCAAATCATTTAGATTGTGATGGGTACATATGATGGGAGTGCAAGTAGATTTAGCAACATGGCAAGCTAAAGTCATATTCAAGTTGAAAGTTTTGGGAGAAGCAGAACTACTCAGAATAAGCAGAGGTAGTTACTCAGAGAAAGAAGCTGAAAAATGGACCATAGATATATAAAGAATTAGAAATGAGAGGCCATGTAGTATAATAACTGAAAAAAGGAATATCAGCCTTATTTCCAGACTTTTGAGGTAGAATACCTCCAGAAGACTAAGCTGTACATTTTTTTTTCTGTGATGTATGCAAAATTTTGTATTTTATCTTTAATGAGCCCATACTCTCTTGAGCTGGTTTGAGTGAATTGCTATTCTTTTATCCAAAAGATCTGTAACTGAGCGTTTGAGAAATCTGTGTTTAAAATCAAATATATCTTTCTCTCCACTTGAGTTTCTGAGTGTCAATTTTACAGTCACTAAGGTTACAAATGTTGGAATTGTCTTTAACTAATTCTCTTTCTTTTCCTGTAGTCAGTAATGAAGATCTGTATTTCTCATGGTTCCCTAATTCACATCCTTCATTAACACAAAACAGTTATAAGTGATATATAGATTTCCAAAATTCATTTTTGTGCCACTGTTTTAGTAACTATTACTTTTCCTGTCCTTTCTCCTTTATTTATTAATTTTTTAAAATTTACACTTTTCCTTTCCTTCTAGGCCAGTTTAAACGCATATTATCTATGAATTTTCTTTGCCTTGCCTTAATGTATGTGTGGTGTAGTGACTTACTTGGTATGGCTTTTCTAGCCATAGTCTTTGTAACTCCCACCAGATTATTAGGTGGGACAAACCATGCAAATAAGATTCATAGAACTCTGATGTTGGTATTAGTTAGTTTTGTCACTGTGCCAGGCTTAAAATGAGCCCTCCTAGAGGCAGAGAGGGAATCTCACTGCTATCAAGAGAGAAGAACTGCAGGTAAATTGGAGAGCTCCCTTGGACCTGATATTCCTGCACTGGACCTCCTTGGCAGAGATGCAGGGCAAAGAGAGATGCCTACAGAGAAATGGTTGCAGTGGAACCAAGAGTCATGAGAGAGAACAGTGGGCTAAGGGCCCAGCAGAGGGGAAACAGTCCTGAGGAAGGAACTGGATCCTGAGCACATTTCTAAACCTGAATTTTAGTCTGTTACTTCCCTAATAAACCCCATAATCATGAGTATTATCTTTTGAGTTCTGTGTGGCCATTGCAGCAAATTAATGAACCCAGCAGAGAAGTAGTGAGTGGTGTGGGAAGGGCGGTTGCAGAATTGGTAAAAGGTTAGAGGGTGGCGGCATGTCTGGACTCATAAGAATAAGCCTTGGGCTGCTGATGGTGATTTTGTCTTCCCCTTGTGAAGTTAGAGGAAGTTAGAAGATGTTGCCTCCATGTCCTTTTTGTACTATGTTGTTGTTGTTACTTGCCGTCGAATCGGGCCTGACTCATAACGACCCCCCTTTTTTTTAAAAATTCCTGATGAATGTGTCTGCAATTTCAGGATGAAGAATTTTTTTTTAATCTGTCTTTTGAATAAATATAGGAATTATTAGATCTATTCAATTCAACAAGGTTTATTGAGCACCAGCCAGGCACTGTACTACTTGTTGAGATGTTTAGTGTAGTGATTAATTCACTTATTCAAGGAATATTTATTAACTTTTTATTGAGTGCCAGGCCCTATCCTAGGTGCTAGTGATAAAGAAGTGAATTAAACAAAATCTCTGCCTTCATGGAACTTACATTCTAGTGGAGATGAGTAATTATACTGTTGTTGTTCCATGCATACTAATTATACTTCCCAAATTGAATTATATTAAAATAAATTGTAAACTCATTAGGAGAAAGAAATGGAATCCACCACCCATCTCCTAGTTTGTGCACAGCTATGATGCTGGTATTTGCAATACTAGTGGCTATACTAGTAGTGTAATACTAGTAGCCAGGTTTCAATGGAGCTTCCAGATTAAAACTGACTAAGAAAAAAGATACGGTGATCTATTTCCAAAAGTTAGCCAATGAAGACATTATGAATCTCATCAGAACCTTGTCTAACATTAGACATGTTGTCAAAACCAAAAACCCACTACCAGAGTCAATTCCAACTTACAGTGACCCTATAGTACAAATAGAGTAGAACCACCTCATAGGGTTTCCAAGGCTGTAAATCTTTATGAAAACAGACTGGCCCATCTTTCTCCCATGGAGCAGCTGGTGGGTTTGAACAACTGACATTTCTTTTAGCACTCCAGCATTTTAACCACTGTACCACCAAGGCTCCAAATCATATCATCAGGACAGATCAATCACTAAAGGAAGATAGCATGTTTGGTGAAGTAGAGGACCAACAAGGGCAAAGGAGACCTTCAGAGAGATGGATTGCTGCAATAGCTGCAACAAAGAATTTGAACATGCTGATAGTCATGAGAGTGACACAAGACTGGGTAATGTTGTATTCTACTGGATATTACACCACCATGAGTTAGAGTCTACTTGATGGCAGGTAATAACAAATGGGAGGAAACTAAATGGTCTTTCTTATTTTCTGAATGACTCCGTATTCTTATGAAATTTATTTATTGAATTTTTTTAGCCTAAATTATCAACTCTACTCTCCCTCTTTTCATTTTCTTTGGGAACAAATTCAGATATATCTGTGACTTTCATTAATGCATAGTGTCTTTATTTTAAATGGCTCTGTAGTCTGTTGATATCTAAAAATGATTCGTCATGTCCAAGTCCCTACTCATCAGCCACTAAAATCTAACATGCCTACACACAAACTCATACTCCCTCACCAGAGGTTCCTCCCTTCAGTTTTTACTCTTTGTTTATGGCGCCATTGCATTAGTCCCTTAGGCTTGAAACCATTCAGTCACCTTGACTCATTTTTCCTCTCCTTCATTTCTTTGCATTTAATTAGTCATTAAATTATGTTGATTCTTCCTTATAATTGTTTTCTATATCCTTTCCTTTTGATTCATAATCACCTTGACTACTCTGAATTAAGCCCTCAACATTTCATACTTAAACCAATAGATTAGTTTTCAACTCACTCCCTTATCTTCACCTTTTACTTCCTGCAGACTATCCTAGAACAAACATTCTTTGAACATTTTCTTCTACTATCTTTCTTTCTGTTAAAAATCTATAATGAGGTCCTAATTAGCTCTGGTGGTGTAGTGCCTAAGGCATTTGACTGCTAACCAGAAAGTTGGTGGTTCAAACCCCCCAGACACTCCTTGGAAAGAAGATTGGGCAATCTACTTCCCTAGACATACCACCTTGGAAACAAAAGGAGAGGCTGCGATGAGTCAAATCAACTCAATGGCAATAAGTTTTGCTGTTTTATTTTATATTTTTAAAATGCTCATTATAGCAAATACACATTTTCTTGAATTTTCAGGCACTCTGTAATTTGGTGCTGATATGTCTGTCCATCTTCATTTTCTTACAAACTCAGTACTAACTCTTCTCTAGTCAAGCTATCATCATACATATCCTGCTACTTCTCCTGCCTCTGGTCCAAAAGTAGTAGAGAATAAAATTAAAAGTTTGATCTCAGGAATCAAATGGACCAGGCCTGGAATTCAACTTCTTCTTTTGCCACTTCTCAGCTCTATGACCCAGAGAAAGTTGGTTTGTTTTTTAAACCTTAGTATTTTAATAGGATGTACTTAACTTATCATGTATTGTGAATCAAATGATAAAATGAATGGTAAATGTTTAGTATAGTGTCTGACAATAGTAGGTGCTTAATTAATATTGTCGTTACTATTTTTGGTGGAACTATTGTTTTTCCTTTCCAGGCATGCGTTTCTTCCACCAGTCCGCCTCGCCTGACCAGACACTTTTAAGTCTCTGCTTGAAACCAGTCATCCCTGGAAGCCTTCCCAATTTACTTATGTTTTCTCTGAATTCCCAGAGCACAAAGAGACTGCATACAATTTGCTGATTAAATTGCATTGACAGGGTAAATATGAAGTGTTATATGGGGTGCAATATTGAGAGATTCTATGGGCAAAATATTGAATGATGCAGGAAACATCAAGAGAAGATGGCAGGAATACACAGAGTCAC
>NW_006921658.1:3962021-3964017 GCF_000298275.1 Orycteropus afer afer
AGACATTTTGCACCTCAATTTCTCAACTTTAAACATAGGAAAGTACCAATTTCTTCCACCTCATAAAATTGTTGGAGTGCCAAATAAATTACCTCAGAGGCTGCTCAGAATTATTAAAAATATAGATTTTCACTGCATATTTATGTATTGCTTGATTGCTAAGATATTTTACAAAGGCATTGATTTGTGAGGAGCCAATAGCTTTTGAAGGAACTCTGGTAGCATAGTGACTAAGGCACTTGATGGCTAACCAGAAGACTGGCCGTTCAAATCCACCAGACACTCCTCAGAAGGAAGGTTGGGCAATCTACTTCCATAGTCATACCACCTCAGAAACTCAAGGAGGGGTCGCTATGAGTCAGGTCCAACTCAATGGCACATAACAACAACAACAGCAGCTTTTGAAGTAAGCATGTATAAAACTATATTTTTTAGGTATTACTTAACAAATACATTTCTTTAAGACAATACTAAAAAGGCTGATTATGAAGAAACTCAGTCTTCTAGAGTCATTTAAATATGTAATGTATTCATCATTTTTATCTAGTTCCTTGAGAATTACACTTCCAGAAAGGATCCAAAAACAAAAAAACAAACCCATTGCCATCAAGTTGATTCTGACTCATAGCGACCCCCACTGGGTTTCCAAGGCTGTAAATCGTTATGGAAGTAGATTGCTTCATCTTCCTTCCATAGAGTAGCTGGTAGGTTTGAATTGCTCACTTTCTGGTTATTAGCCAAATCCCTTACCTACTACACCACCAGTGCTCCTTTCCAGAGACGACAGGGGTTTAAAATAAATATTTTAACAAATATTTGAGATTCTCAGTGCCTAATGATAATTCCAAAGAATGTTTCTATAAGGCCTTGATTTATTTCAAAATTTGCAACATGAATTAAAGGACATTGATTAAGAACAGATACTAATAAGTTAAGCTTTACTTTTTCTCTAACTTGAGAGTCTAAATTTCCCCTCTTCTTAAGCTATTTAATACTATTTTCAGTTTGCCTGAAGCTCACAAACCCCTATCCAAAGGAAAATCTTATTATTAAAAGTGGTCTAGTATGTAAGATTACCCCCATGTTGGCCCCACCCGGGTTAATTGACATGATTATGGGATGGGTAGAAGAATGCAGGTCACAGGGAGTTGCCCATTTTCTGTGATTCATATCTTGGAGCCACTGGGATGAAATTTAGAGGGAACCTACTCTTATTTAATAAATGCCAGGTTCTTACTCCTAGACAATCATTTTTCAGTATATAAATTCCCCCGCCCCCCCCTAGTCTGGCCACACCTCTTGGGAAAACAGAAAATATGTCAAGCCATCACAGGTTGCTTCTTCAGTCTTATTCATTCACGGTTTTGTTAACCACAGACACAATGAAGAAATCAAGGTGGTTGATACCTGGGTTCTTAGACTCAACTCTGGGAATTCTGTAAGTAAAACTGTATACAGTAGGGATCAGGATGATTCCTTTTTTTATTTTTTTTCAAAGAAGCAATCAGAATTCCCACGAGTTTATCCCTCTACTCTAATTCCTTTATGTTCACATCATTAGAAGAAATAATATTTCAAAATTAATGCAATCTGTGAAAGATTCCTTGGGAGCTAGAAAACTTTCCAACCTGACCATTTAAAACACTGGTGTTAATTTAGCTACTAAAATAATTAGTAATAATAAGAATAAGAATAAGCCAAAATCACTTCTAGGGTCTCTGATATGAATCATTAGACAAAGTAGAAATGGTGATGATAAAAGCAGAAAATAATATGACTTAAAAGGTATAATTTACATAGGATTTAAAGCATTTGATTGTCATCTTGATATGGAAACTTATTCTTTTGTTCCATTTGTCTAAAGTGTGACACTAAGAAAGACATCAAATACATACTTGTCAATGAACACTGAGATTTGAATGGATTTTAAAATAAAAATGATCTTAAAAATAATATGCTTATGTTCCTTCTTTAGCAACTACATTTTTTTTTTTTT
>NW_006921658.1:3966502-3968307 GCF_000298275.1 Orycteropus afer afer
AAACCTCTTATCAAGACTATACTATCAAACTATTGTAATGATTTAAAGTTCCCTTTTTCTGTTCTTTCTTGACTCAGGAAAAAATGGCAAAATGTATTTGCTTGTAGTTTATTTATTTATTTGCCTATGAAAGGACTAAATTTTTTTTTTTTTTTTTAAATGATAGAAAATTTAAGGAGGTGTAGGAATTCTGGAGGAATTTGGGTTTTAGTGTTAAAAGTGGATAATACAAGTAATATTTTTCAAGTGAAAACATAGCATCTAGAGAAAGGAGTAGCAATTTTCTGGGACTAAACAGAGTATTAGAATTCTATGGATTATGTGTATCCAAATCCAGGTTTATAAATGAATTCTCAAATTTTTGTCATTTCCCTAAGAAGATTTCAAAGATATTAACATAGAAGAGGCCTATTATACAAAAAAACTATGGTCCTTGTTAATCGAGATTACTGAAGTTACACCCAGTGTCTAATTTTCATATAGTTCTAAATAAAGTTATATGAATATTTTGATGTGCTAGCTCATTCTTATTTTTTCTCATAGGTGTGTTTTTTCTTTCCATCCCCAATTCCCACAAATTTTTCATCTCTAGTGCTTACAATTCAGAGCCTACAACCAAGAAGAAAATGGGAGGACAACCCCAATATGAAGGATGGAAAAGATTAAAATGTAAATGAAATATACCAATTTTTTTCAATCTAGGCTGCAAATATAGATTGTATTTCATAAGATGGGAGAAAGAGTTGCAGGAAGGTTTTTCCCTGTTGCTGTGACAGGTCACCATTTCTAATCTGAGGGTCACAGCCAAGTTCCCTGTTTAGTAATTGCTTGATTTGACTTCTATCTTGACCTTTATTTACTCTGGCCTTTCTGACTAGAGGTCACAAAAGCAAAAGAAGATAGAAGTCTTATAAATGCCTGGATGATGAAAAATGGGAATGGTATCCCTTTGGCCCTATGTATGAATATATGTATAATGTATTGCGGTTTTAACTCTTTGTTGCAATCCACAGTGGAAATACTTGTAAATGTTACCTGATTCGAGAGATGTATGGTGTTGAAAGTGACAGATATTAAAAGCGGCAAAATCTTATTGAATGTAAAACTAGACTGTAGAAATAAAAAAATAAAATACTGTAAAAATAAAGAGCAGATTATCTTTGATTAATTGCTACCGAACTAATCAGAAGTTACAAACACATAACTGTGGTGTTACCAAAAAAAAAAAAAAAAATGTTATTTACAAAATCCTGTAAAAGCAGAAGACTGAGCATTCAATATTCACTTTAACTGAATACCCATAGGGATAGGACAATGCTCATTTCATTACCAGACGAAATGCAATATCATGACTAGATGCCAAATTTCACTTTCACATATCGTTAGCTATAGATCAAGCATAAGTTTTAAGCTTTCCAAGGAAAATGTATCATTTTCCCTTAAAGTAATATTTATAAATAGAATTCATATTAATTTTTTTACATAATCAGCCCAGAAATACAAATTTGAAAGTGAGATGCTGTATTTTGTCAAATATTTTTTCCCAAACCAGAGAATTTTAGCTAATAATCTTCCAAACAATTATTTAGAAGAAACTGAATGCTGTAGCTGACATTTTTTCATATAAATTCATGCTTCTTACATAAGGTAAATATTTTTTGCACCATCAAGAAAAGAGGCCTTGGTGGAACCGCTGAGATTATGGCCACTAGCTGCCCTTCAGGTCTGGAATTGAACCCACACCTGTGGTTTCCAGCCAAACAAAAGACAGACATATGAGTTGAACATTTACCTCAAGTAGATAC
>NW_006921658.1:3968462-3975606 GCF_000298275.1 Orycteropus afer afer
GTGGTAAACTGTGGTCAATGACATGAGACAAAGTATATGTGAACTGCTGTATGGAAAGTGAATTTGCTCTGTAAATCTTCACCCAAATCACAATAAAAATAAAAATAAAAATGAGAAAAAAAAAAAAGAAAAGAGGCCTGAGGAGTAAAATTGTGGTATTTTTGGTCCTGTTCAAATTTCCCTGTGTCTGTATGTTTGTAATGATACAGTGCACAAATATAATGATATAGTAAAAGATATAATAATGATATGTTGTGGTTGTTGTTAGGTGCCATCAAGTCGGTTTTGACTCATAAACACCCTATGGACAGCAGAAAGAAACACTGCTTAATACTGAGCCATCCTCACAAACATTGCTATGTTTGAGCCTGTTGTCAAAAACACTGTTTCAATACATCTTGTTGGGAGTCTTTCTCTTTTTTCTTCACTCTGCCAAGCATAGTGCTTTTCTGCAGGGAACGGTCCTTCCTGATAACATGTCCAAAGTACATGAGACAAAGTCTCACCATCCTTGCTTCTAGGAAACATTCTTCTTGTACTTCTTCCAAGACAAATTTGTTATTCTGGCAGTCCATGCCATATTCAATATTCTTTACCAACATCACAATTCAAATGTATCAATTCTTCTTTGGTGTTCCTTATTCATTGTCCAGCTTTCACATGCATATGAAGTGATTAAAAACTATTGCCTGGGTCAGGCACATCTTGGTTCTCAGAGTGACATCTTGACTTTCTAACACTTTGAAAAGGTCTTTTGCAACAGATTTTCCCAATGAAACACGTTGGTTTCTTGATTGCTGCTTCCATGGACATTAATTGTGCATCCAAGTTAAATGAAATCCTTGACAACTTCAATATTTGCTGTACTTATCATGATGTTGTTTTTCGGTCCAGTTGTAAGGATTTTGTTTATTTTATGCTGAAATATAATCTGTACTGAAGGTTGCAGTCTTTGATTTTCATCAGTAACTGCTTTAAGTCATCTTCACATTTAGCAAGCAAGGTTGTATCATCTGCATATCACAAGTTAATGAGTCTTCTTCCAATCCTGATGCCACATTCTTATTCTAGTGCAGTTTCTCAGATTATTTGTACATACAGTACAGATTGAATAAGTTGTTGAAAGGCTATAACCCTGACACACACATTTCCTGATTTTAAACTATGTAGTATCCCCTTGTTCTATCCAAACAATTGTATCTTAGTCTACAAGATTTTGCATGAACACAATTAAGTGTTCTGGCTTTCCTATTCTTCACAAGGTTATCCATAATTTGTTATTATCAACACAGTTGAAGGTCTTTGTATAGTAAAAAGAAAAACATAAGTAAACATCTGTGCCCATTCCAAAGATAGATGATCCAAAAGAATGCAGAAATTACTGAACAATATCATTAACACTACAATAAAATTAAATTTTGCTGAAGATAACTCATAAATGGTTGCAGCAGTACATTGACAGGGAACTGCCAGATATTCAAGCTTGGTTCAGAAAATGATATGGAAAGAGGGATATCATTGCTGATGTCAGATGGATCTTGGCTGAAAGTGGAAAGTGGAGCATATCAGCAAGAAAGCCAGAAAGTATTGGTGAAAATCAAAAACTACAGTCTTCATTATGGATTATACCTCAATATGAAGACAACAACTGAACCAATAAGCAATGTCAAATTAATTGAAAAAAAAAATATATTGATGTTGTCAAGGATTTCATTTTACCTGGATCCACTATCAATGCCCATGAAAATGACCAAAACCCAAAACCAAACTCACTGCCATCAAGTCCATTCTGACTCATAGCGACCCCCTTTGCGTTTCCAAGGTGGTAAATCTTTATGGAAGTAGATTTCCTAGTCTTCTTTTCGTGGAGTGGTTGGCAGGCAGTCAAGAAATTAAATAATGTGTTATGGGAGCAAATCTGTTGCAAAATAATTCTTTAAAGTATTAAAAAGCTAAGATGTTACTTGGAGGATTAAGGTGTTCCTGACCCAAGCCATGGTATTTTCAATTGCCCTATATGCATGCAAAAGCTAGATATCAAATGAGGAGGACCAAAGAAAAACTGATGTATTTGAATTATGATGTTGATGGAGAATATTGAATATACCATGGTCTACCAGAAGAATGAACAAATCTGACTTCGAAGAAGAAAAATTCTGCTTAGAAGTGAGGATGGTGAGACTTCGTCTCCCATACTAGGGACATATTATCAGGAGTGATCAATACCTAGAGAAGGACAGGATCCTTTTAAAATAGAGGATCAGCCACAAAGTGTTCAATATTTTTCCCATAGAATCTTTCACTAGTGCTATTTGAGGCTCAAATTTTTCCTTCATATTTTGCAAATTGAGAATTGTTGAGCATGTTGTTCCCTTTTGGTTTACTAACACCAGGTCATTGCACATTTTATTATAATACTTTATTTTCTCAAGCCACCATTTGAATTAAGTTCAGCTCTTTTATATCATAATTTCTTCCATTTGCTGCAGCTATTCTGTGTTCAAGAGCAAATTTCAGAGTGGCTTTTGATATCCATTTGATATCCTTTCCTGTCTTTTTAAAGACATTTTTTTTTTCTTTATGTGTGATGTCCTTGATGTCTCCTTGCAAACCTGTGTTTTATTGACTATGTAAAGACATTTGACTGTATGGATCATAAGAAATTATGGGTAACATTACAAAGAATGATAATTCCAGAACACTTAATTGTGCTCATGAGGAATCTGTATATGGACCAGGAGGCTGTCATTCAAACAGAACAAGGGAACACTGCATGGTTTAAAGTGTATCAGGATTGTTTACTTTTATGACACTTACTCATTTTGAATGCTGAACAAATACTCCATGAAACTGCATTATATGAAGAAGAAGGCAGCATCAGGATTAGAAGAAGATTCGTTAACAACCTGTGATATGCAGATGACACAACCTTGCTTGCTGAAAATGAAGATGACTTGAAGGACTTATTGATGAAGATCAAAGACTACAGTCTTCAATATGAAGTACATCTCAATAAAAAGAAAACAAAAATTCTCACAATTTGATGATAAGTAACATCACAATAAATGGAGAAAAGATTGAAGTTGTCTGGGATTTCATTTTATTTGCATCCACAATCAACACCCATGAAAGCAGCAGTCTAAGAAATAGACATCATATTACACTGGGCAAATGTACTGCAAAAGAGCTCTTTAAATTGCTAAGAAGCAAAGATGTCACTTTGAAGACTAAGGTGTGCCTAACTCAAGCCATGGTATTTTCAGTAGCCTTATCATACATGAGAAAGCTGGGAAATGAATAAGGAAGATGGGAGAAGAGTTGATGCCTTTGAATTGTGGTGTTGGTGAAGAATACTGAAAGTAACTTGAACTGCCAGAAGAATGAACAAATCTTTCCTGGAAGAAGTACAGCTGGAATGCTCCTTGGAAGCGAGAGTGGCTGGACTTTTGGTGCCTGTTTCCTAGTACTGTTATTTTCCCCTTGAAAATTTGGTCATGTCAGAAGTGACCATTCCCTGGAAAGGGATATCATGCTTAGTAAAGTAAAGGGTCAACAAAAAAGGAGAAGACCCTGAAAAAGGGATGGATGACATGCAAGTTTGGGCTCAAGTATAGCAAGGATTGTGAGGATAAGGTATACACAAGCAGTGTTTCATTCTATGGTATGTAGGGCCACTATGAGTCAGAGCTGATGGGACAGCACCTAACAACCTAATATAATAAGGACCACCAGTTTCTGTAAGACCAGTAAGTGTGGTCTTTTATACGATTTAGAATTTTGCTCTTTTTTTTTTTTTTTTCTATCTCTCTGTCCAGGATCTTCTATTGTTATCTTGATAAGAGGGGTTGGAAGTGGTAGCCAGGCACCATCTAGTTTTTCTGGTGTCAGGGCACTGAAGGCTGAGGTTCATGTGGTCCACTAATCCTTTGGACTCATTGTTTCCTAGTCTTTTGCTTTTCTTCACTCTTCTGTACTTTTGACAGGGAGAAACCAATGGTTGTATCTTAGTGGCTACTTGCAAGCTTTTAAGACCCCAGTCACTACTCACCAAAGTCCAAAGCCAAATACCAAACCAACTGCCATCAAGTTTCATCCAACTCATAGTGACCCCTCCTTGAGTTTCTGAGGCAGCATCACTACAAAAGTAGATTTCCCAACCTTCCTTCCAAGGA
Organism: Orycteropus afer afer; assembly: GCF_000298275.1. Lineage (NCBI taxonomy): Eukaryota > Metazoa > Chordata > Mammalia > Tubulidentata > Orycteropodidae > Orycteropus > Orycteropus afer. The sequence continues at coordinate 3,972,635 of NW_006921658.1, forward strand.
ATGGCTGGTGGGTTTGAATCACCAGACTTCTGGTTAGCAGTCAAATGCCTTAGGCAGAATATTGTCTTTATGGACTCTATTATGCCAATTGACCTACTTGTCTCCCTAAGATGGTGATCATAAATCCTTCTCACTCACTGCTGTCAAGGCAGAGCCAACTCATAATGACCTCTCCTGGGGTTTCTGGTGGTATCACTATGGAAGTAGATTGTCCAATCTTCCTTCCCAGAAGTGGCTGGTAGGTTTGAACTGCCAGCTTCTGGTTAGCAGTCAAAAGCCTTAGCTACCAGTGAGTCATTCCCTCAAGGTATTTAGTTATGGCTAAGAAGTTTTCATAACTTTACCCCTTGTATTATATACTATATACTTGGATATATTTGCAGCACATACAGATACTTATTAGAAATATCCTCTGCCAAACCTAAATATATTTGTGGGTTTGCTTTATTTAAATAATAATACCATTAACTTTGCCAACACTGTGAAAAGTTTTCACATGTCTGGCTCTATCACAGATAAACACAGAAGTCATAGAATGGTTGATGCCAGTGACTGTGTATGTCTAATTCCTAGCAGTCTAATGGCTGGAAGTCTGAGGCACAGCCTGTTTGAATGTGCAATGCAGATAGACTGACATGTTTATGGAGAAATATTTAGTGCATCTGGCCTGACAGCATCTGGTAACATATCATCAACATCACAAGCTATGTGCTTTTGTTTAAAAAAAAAAAAAAAAAAGAATTCGTATCCATTCTAACACCACTTTGGTGCCCATGTTTCCTAGTACTGTTATTTTCCCCTTGAGTAGTTTTACTCAAGCAAAAAGGATATTTTTCTAATGCTCCCCAAACTAATCTGTATTCTTGTTAGGAGTGTGAAAGAATGTTTGGAACCTAGGTCTAGGAGTCTGTAGACCCAGGTCCTGCCATATCTTGCTTGGTGCTCTTGGGAAAATTATAAACCTTTCTAGATTTCAGTTTTCTATTTTGCTAGATATGGATTTTGGACTATGTTAGAGTTTGCACAGCTGTGCTGTTCAGAGCCCTAGAATTTACAGGAGCCCAAAGAGAAGTATAGGAAAGCAGGACCAGGACTCTTTATACCCCAAAACTTGCACCTTAGCTGTCAGGGAATATCTGTAAATTGTTTTATGTACTGGGAATCGGAATATGATTTTCATCAAATGTCAAATAATGGATTGAGAAAAACAAAACTATATTTTATGGTTTATTCTTCCTCTGAAATTGCATGACACTATCAATTAAATAGGAGCTCTGGTGGCACAACAGTTTTGTGCTGGACTGCTAACTGAAAGGTTGGTAGTGCAAACCCAACCAGCAGCTATGCTGGAGAAAGACCTGGCAATCCACTTCCATACAGATTATAGCCAAGAAAACACTCAAGGACAGTTCTTTGTCACATGGGTCTCTATGAGTTGAAAATTGTATCGATACCCAATACAACAATCAAATAGATATTGTAAATTATAACTCTGTCTTAAAAATTAAGACTGGATATTGTGGCTTAAAAATTAACAGAATCAAATTCATGGTTCAAATTCACCCAGAAGTATCTTAGAAGACAGGCCTGGTGATCTTCTTTAGAAAAATCACAGCATTGAAAACCCTACAGAACAGTTCTATTCTACACACATGGGGTCAGCATGATTTGGAATCAACTTAATGGCACCACACAATAATAACATAGAAGCATTATATAGGACATATCTAGCATATTCATAAGGTTTTCCCTTATGAAACGACTCGATGGCACTTAACAACAACAACAACAAATCTAGCATATAGAAATGGCCAAGTGTATATTAAAAATCACATGTACATTAAACTTCATATATTGTCTTTCTCTAGTACTATCATTTTATCTCTTAGTCATTTAATTAAAAATATCCTCTTATTATTGACATTAAAAATATATTGTATATTGACTGCTTTGTGTCAAACCCAGTTCTGAAAGTTAGACTTGAAAGACACAGTCCCTTCTTCAAAGGTCTTATAACCTAGTCAAACGAGACAGAGAATTAACCAGCCATTATGCTCTCATGTGCTTATATATTGGATGCATGCAGCCACAAGGAAATAAATAATCCATACCAAGAGATGGTTGGGAGATAATCAAAAGTATTTCTTTTCTTTTTTAAGAGTTTAATTTTAATTGGGGAAACATTGGAGGCAATAGGGCAAGGACATGGAGACAGGGTGAAAGAGAAGAAGCACATGTTCACCTCACCAACACTCACTAAAGGAGATGACACTCATGATGTCATAAATGAGAAGAAAGACCCTCAAAGCCCAGCTGTTTAATGACAATATACCCATTGAGTGCTAACTTTGGACCTGGCATTGTTCTGAGAGTAAGTTTAATCAGGAGAGAATCAGAGAAGGTGATATGGTGGAACTACATTCCAAAGGAAGAATTGTTATATAAGTATGTGGAGGAAGAGGAAAGAGGAAGAATTTTTCAAGATGAAGGGAAACAATATGTGCAAAGAGATCATGACAAAAATAACTCAGTAAAGTTTGGTAGGTACAGAAGAGTCATTGGAGTGGGAAGGCCCTCTGTTAGTAAAAGGGTAGTGATAGATTAGGATGGAGAGGAAGGGTCAAGTGACAAAGAGACTTCAGAATCCTGTGAACGCCTTGGGACTTATCCTGAAGGCTCTCAGAAACTATTTAAGGGGGTAGGTTCCAGTAATGTGGTGGAATAGGCAGACAAACTACACAGACCCTCTTCTGTGAAAAGAAGAACCAATTAACAGATACAGAACATAATCCTGTGGCCCTGAGATTTAAAAAAAAGAATACAGGAAATAACAATCACTAAGTTTATATGGAAAGGAAAGAGACCTCAGATAAGCAAAGCACTATTGAAGAATAAGAACGAAGTAGGAGGTCTCACACCCCTGAATCTCAAAACCTACATACAGCCACAGTAGTCAAAACTGCCTGGTTTTG
>NW_006921658.1:3977495-3978192 GCF_000298275.1 Orycteropus afer afer
TAGTGATCTCTTGCTTTCTTCATGGATAATGTTCTTGATATCTTCCCATAATTCATCTGGCTTTTGGTCATTGGTGTTCAATGCATCAAATCTACAGACACATAGACCAATGAAATGGAATTGAGAACCCAGAAATAGATCCATGAACCTATGGTCAGCTGATCTTTGCCAAAAGGTTGAAATCCATCAAATGGGGAAGAGAGTGTCTGTTTAAAAAATGGTGCTGGCAAAACTGGATATCCATTAGCAGAAAAATGAAACAAGATCCATACCTCACACCATACACAAAATTTCAGATGGATCAAAGACTTAAATGAGAGACCTAAGAGTATAAAGTTCCTCAAGGAAAAACTAGGGGAAACTTTAGGGGTCTTACTCTATGGCATAAATAGACTATCAAGCATAATGCAACATGCACAAACAGCAGAAGAGAAACTGGATGAATGGGACTTTCTCAAAATTAAATATTTATGTGCTTCCAAAGAGTTCCCCAAAAGAGTGAAAAGAGAACCTACAGATTTGGAACAAATATTTGGCAATGACATACCTGATACTGGACTTATCTCTGTAATTTATAGAAAACTTCAACACCTTGACAACAAAAAGACAAATAGTCCAATTAAAAATGGGCAGAACACATGAATAGACACTTAACCAAAGAGGATATTCAGGTGGCCGTCAAACACATGAAGAAATG
>NW_006921658.1:3979645-3982046 GCF_000298275.1 Orycteropus afer afer
AAAAAAAAAAAAAAAAAAGAAGCGATTCAGTTTGCTGGTCTGATAGAGCCTAGTGGAATCCCTGAGGCTATAGCCCCTACCTGCCCTTCAGGTCTGAAATTGAACCCACTCCTGTGGCTTCCATCCAAACAAAAGACAGACATATAAGCTGAACACTTAATTAGGTAGACACACTCCTTAGAGAGATCAGTCATGAGAATAGAAGAGCTGTGTATGCCCAGAGAGATAACTGGGGGGTGGGGGTGGGCAGGACTGCATGAAAAAGAAGGACACATAGAAGAAGTGGCTATGGGGAGGAAGTGAGAGGAGAGCTGCTGCACTGTGAGATTTCACAGTCAATGTCATGAGACAAAGTGTGTGTGAACTGCTGTATAGAAGATGAATTTGCTATGTAAACTTTCACCCAAATCACAATAAAAAATTAAAAATAGATAAATAATTAAATAAATAAAGTTAATTTTAAATGCAAAAAAAGAAGAAACTAAGGATTTCAAATTTTGGTGACTATATGATATGGTGTGTCCTTTTGAAAGCTCATTCTAACTGGTGTAACACCTAAGGCATTTGACTGTTAACCAGATGCTGGTGGTTCAAATCCATCAGCCAGTCCTTGGAAGGAAGATTGGGCAATCTACTTCTTTAGTGATACTGCCTGAGAAACCTAAGGAAAGGTCGTTGTGAGTTGGATCCAACTCGATTACAGTGAGTGAGTTTTTGAGTGGTACTAATACCAGTTGAAGATTTTTTAGCAGTCAAAGAAAGAAATTATGAGCATCTGAACTAAATCAATGGAAATGTAGCTGGAAAAACCTGGACTGGAACAATACTAAGTAGAATGGTAGATAGAGTATAGTGATTTATTGGATATGGAAATGAGAATAAAAGGAGAAGTTAGGATTTGTCCCTGGTTTCTGGCTTTTGCAGGTGGATAGGGCTTGTGGTGCCATGAACTGAGTAGGGACTATCATAATAGGGACAGATTTGGGGATCTAGTATAAGAAATACGACTTTGAGGTAGGGTGACCTTAATTTGACATAATTTATGTCAAAACTGGAACCATTTCAAGAATTGAAAGGGATTCATTATTAATATTTCATCCATATAAAAGTTATATGTGATATATTGTTACCCCAGTTTAAGGTGCATAAATGGGGAGGTCCTGTAGACATTTGGATATAGAATAAGAAGCATTATGTAGTAGATTGTTGTTTTGTGACATCTAATCAGCTCTGACTCACAGTGACCCTAAGTACAATAGAATGAAACAGTACCTTGTGCACAACCCTCATATTCCTTGCTATCCTTGAGCTTATCTCTGCAGCCACTGTGTCAATCCATCTCATTTGAAGGCCTTCCCTTTTCTCACTGACCCTCCACTTTACAAAGCATGATATTCTCCAGGAATGGGTCCCTTCTGACAACAGTTCAAAGTATTTTCAGTATTCCTCGCCTACCATCATAATTCAAAGACATCAACACTCTTCTTTGATCTTCTTTGTTCATTGTCCAGATTTCTCATGCATATGAGGTGATTGAAAATACAATTGCTTGGGTTATTCACACCTTAGTCTACAAAGTGACATCTTTGCTCTTCAACACTTAGAGCTCTTTTGCAGCAGATTTGCCCAGTGTAATGTTGTCTGATTTCTTGACTCCTGTGGAACCAAGTAAAATGAAATGCCTGACAACTTCAGTATTTTCTCCATTTGTCATGATGTTTCTTATTGGTTCAGTTGTGAGGATTTTTCTTTTCTTTATGTTGTAGTGTAATCCATACTGCAGAGTGTAGTATTTAATTTTCACCAGTAAGTGCTTCAAGTCATCTTCACTTTCAGCAAGCAAAGTTGTGTCATGTGCATACTTCAGGTTGTTAATGAGTCTTCTCCCCATCTTGATGCCATGTTCTTCTTCATATAATCCAGCTTCTTGGGTTATTTGCTCAGCATACAGATTGGATAAGTGTGGTGAAAGATACATCCCGATGCACATCCTTCCTGATTTTAAACGATGTAGTATCCCCTTGTTCTGCTAGAACAGCAGACTCTTGGTCTATGTACAGGTTCCTCATAAGCATAATTAAGTGTTCTGGAATTCACATTCTTCACAATGTTAGCCATAATTTGTTATGAATCACACAGTTGAATGTGTTTGCATAGTCAATAAAGCACAAGAAAATATCTTTCTGGTATTCTTTGCTTTCAGCCAAGATCCATCTGACATCAGCAATGATATCCCTCATTCCATGCCCTATTCTGAATCCAGCTTGCATTTCTGGCAGTTCCCTGTCAATATACTGCAGTAACCATTTTTGAAAATATCTTCATCAAAATTTTACTATGTGTGATATTGATATTGTCCAATAATTTCCACGTTCTGTGGGATCATCTTTCTTTGGAATGC
>NW_006921658.1:3984943-3985652 GCF_000298275.1 Orycteropus afer afer
TTTTTTATTGTGACATTTATTTCCAAAAACTCATTTCATGCTTCCCTAAAAACTTTGTGTTACTGACATTTGTTCTCTGATTCAAAACTTAGCACAGAGAAGTGATAACTAGGATGTCGTTTAACCAGTCCATGGGAGTACTTTTGTTTTTTCTCTTTTCTGTGTCATCTTTTGATTGCACTCTTATGTAAAATTAAATAATTTTAGTAATAATACTGCCTTTCTTCTATTTTATCACATCATATAATTAAGAAGTATTAAGTACTGTTATGGGATTTGGTTAAGTCATTTTAAGTTCATGAAAATGAAATGAAAGGTTTTCCATAATCTTAAAAAATAGTCATGGATTTCGTGAACCTGTGAAAAGCTACTGTCAACCATTTTCCTTGAGTATTACTGCATTGTGTGATCTTCATCACATATATTTTTAAGACCTTATAAGAGATTTTATGTAAAATTTCTAAAAGGTCTGGGTTTACAAAACAATATTAATTAGTTATAACAAGCTATACATTGTTAAAATCACCTTCTAGACATATGATATACTATTAGTAGTGATGGTTTGTACATTTTAAGAATGGTTGCAACGTTAAAGAAGCAGAAATTAAAATCTAAAGACAAATTTTAATAATGATATTTAGAACTGTGCTTAATTTTGCTGTTATTTCTTTAAAAAATGGGATAAAGGTGGTAAAAGGAGGCTTTAATG
>NW_006921658.1:3986177-4005241 GCF_000298275.1 Orycteropus afer afer
GATGTCAGACTACTGGTCAGAATTCTGACAACACCAAATTATTGCTGTCTCCTCTACTAGTCTTTTAAAAAACAAAACAGTTCAGGTTACTTCACAGGGCAATGGGCAAGTCTGATCCTGATGGAAAGAATAAGTATGAAGACATATGCTCTCTGTAGGAGGGAGGAATTAGATGTCAAATCAAGAGGGGAGATATAGTTATTTTTCACTTAACGATATGAAGTTAGGACTCAACATGTGAATGAATCTAACCCAGTTAAAGGGATTAGGGATTTGTGGCAATTTTTCACAGTGAAAGGATCTATAATTTCTTTAAGTAAGTTAAGTAAATAAAAACATTCAAACAGCTTCATGGTAATATTTGTAAGAAGATATCTATTTACAGGGAGGATGTTCATGATATGCACTACTTGTCTGTCAGTTTGTCATACTGTGGTGGCTTGCATATTGTTGTTATGCTGGAGGCTATGCTACCAATACTTAAAATACCAGCAGGGTCACTCATAGTAGACAGATTTCAGTGGAGCTTCCAGACTAAGACAGACTGGGAAGGAGGAAGGGGCTGTCTACTTCTCAAAGAAGTGGCTAGTTAAAACCTTATGAATAACAGTGAAACATTGTCTGATAGATTACTGGAAAACTTTATGAATAGCCCTGAAACATTGTCTGATATAGTGCCAGAAGATGAGCCCCTCAGGTCAGAAGACACCCAAAATACGACTGGGGTTGATCTGCCTCCTCAAAGTAGAGTGACTTTAATAACGTGGATGAAATGAAGCTTTCAGGACCTCCATGTGTTGATGTAACAACTCAAAATGGGAAGAAACAGCTCCACATCCATTAATAATTGGAATATAGAATGTACAAAGTATAAATCTAGGAATATTGGAAGTTGCTAAAAATGAAATGGAATGCATAAAGATCACTATCTTAGGCATTAGTGAGCTGAAATGGACTGGTTTTGGTCATTTTGAATCAGAAAATCATATGATCTACTATGCCAGGAATAACAAATTCAAGAGGAATGGTATTGTATTCCTCGTCAAAGAAAATGTTTCAAGATCTTTCCTGAAGTACAGTGCTGCCTCTGATTGATAGTATAAGGATCTCTGATGAGGCAGTGCCTAAGGCTTTTGATTACTAACCAGAGGGCTGGCAGTTCACTCCTCAGAAACCCAAGGAGGGGTCACTATGAGTCAGATCCAACTCGATGGCAGTGAGTTTGGTTTTGGTTTATGTGGAAGAGAACTTAATGCTACTGTTATTCAAATTTATGCACCAATCACTAAAGCCAAACAGGAGGAAATAGCAATTTTTTTTACCAATTTCTGCAGTCTAAAATTGACCAAACATGTGATCAAGATGTATTGATTACTACCGGTGATTGTAATGTGAAAGTTGTAAACAAAGAATAATCACTAGTAGTTGGAAACTATGGCCTTGGTGACAGAAATGATACAGGAGATTGCATGTCATAATTTTCCAAGACTAATGACTTATTCATTGCAAGTACCATTTTCAATGACATATATGGCTACTATACTTGTGGACCTTGCCAAATGGAATATGCAAGAATTAGATCAACTACATCTGTGGAAAAGGCAACGGAGAAGCTCAATATATTCAACCAAAATAAGGTCAGGAACTGACTATGGAAAAGACCATCAATTTATCATATGCAAGTTCAAGTTGAAGCGGAAGAAAAGTAAAACAAATCCACCACAGACAAAATATGACCTTGACTATATCCCACCTGAATTTAGAGACCGTCTAAAGAATAGATTTGACATTGAACCATTGAACAAATGACCAAAAACCAGAAGAAATGTGTGATAACATCAAGAACATCATACATAAAGCAAAAAGTCATTAAACAGAGGGAAGGAAGAAAAGACCAAAATGGATATCAGAAGAGACTCTGAAACTTGCTCTTAAATGGAGAGTAGCTAAAGCAAATGGAAGAAATGACAAGATAAAAGAGCTGAGCAGATTTCAACGAGCAGCTCAAGAAGACAAAGTCAACTTTTATAATGAAATGTGCTAAGACTTGGGGTTAGAAAGCCAAAAGGGAAAAACACAGTCAGCATTTCTCAAACTGAAAGAACTGAAGAAAAAATTCAAACCTCTAGTTGCAATGCTGAAAGATTCTATGGACAAAATATTGAATGATGCAGGAAACATCAAAAGAAGATGGAAGGATCACACAGAGCCACTGTACCAAAAAGAATTGGTTGATGTTCATCCATTTCAGGAGATGGCATATGAGCAAGAACCAATGGTATTGAGGGAAGAAGTCAAAGCTGCACTGAAGGAATGCCAAAAAAAACAAGGCTCAAGGAATTGATAGAATACCCATTGAGATGTTGCAACAAACGGATACAGTGCTATAGGTCCTTACTCTTTTACGCCAAGAAATTTGGAAGAGAGCTACCTGGCCAACTAACTGGAAGAGATCCATATTTGTACCCATTCCAAACAAAGGTGATCCAACAGAATGTGGAAATGATCAAAAAATATCAGTAATATCATATGTAAGTAAAATTTCGCTGAAAATCAAAAACAGTTGCAACAGTACATCGATAGGGAACTTCTAGAAATGTAAGCTGAATTCGGAAAAGGATGTGAAACAAGGGATATCATATCTGATTTCAGATGGATCTGGGTTGAAAGCAAAGAATACCAGAAAGATGTTTACTTGTGTTTTTTTGACTGTGAAAATGCATTTGACTGTGTGGACCATACCAAATTATGAGTACCATTGAGAAACATGAGAATTCCAGAACACATAATTGTTCTCGTGAAGAACCTGTATACAGACCATGAGGCTGTTATTGAAACAGAACAAGGAGATACTGCACGGTTTAAAATCAGGAAGGGTGTGCATCAGGGTTCTATCATTTCATCATATTTATTCAATCTTATGCTGAACAAATAATCCAAGAAGCTGGACTTTATGAAGAAGAACATGGCATCAGGATAGGAGGAAGACTCATTAATAATCTGCAATATGCAGACAACACAGAATTGCTTCCTGAAAGTGAAGATGACTTGAGACTACAGTCTTCAGAATGAATTACACCTCAACATAAGGAAAATGAAAATTCTCACAACTGGACCAAAAAGTAACATTATAGTAAATGGGGAAAAGATTGAAGTTGTCAGTGATTTCATTTTACTTGTATCTACAATCAACACCCATGGAAGCAGCCGTCAAGAAAGCAGATATCATATTGCACTGGGCAAATCTTCTGCAGAAGACCTCTTTAAAGCGTTAAAGAGTAAAGATGTCTCTTTGCAGACTAAGGAGCACCTAAACCAATCCATGGTATTATTTTCAGTCACCTCATATGCAAGTGAAGGCTGATCAATGAATAAGGAAGACCAAAGAAGAGTTGATACCTTTGAATTGTGTTGTTGGAGAAGAATACTGGCATATCATGGACTGCTAGAAGAATGAACAAATCTGTCCTGGAGGAAATGCAGCTGGAATTCACCTTGGAAGTGAGAATGACCAGACTTTGTCTCACATTGTCATTGGGGGAGGAAGAAACCCCCTTTTTCTCTGGCCTCGCCCTACTCCTAGAAGAATCTTCAACAGTAAGCATCCATGAACAAGCAGCCCCAGGCGATCGAGCAAGCATTGGTGTTCAGTGGAAGTGGCTTGACAAACTAACTTAACAAGGCATCAATCATACAAGCTAACAAGGAGTCAATCACACAAACATACAAGCCTTTACTGAAAGCTAGAGTATATTTCCATAGGAAAAATGGACCTGTCCCTGTGGGTGGGCAGGGACATTGAAAGGAATGGGTGTCTCCAAAAGAGTGGAGATGGGTCCTTCCCTTGGAATGGAAAAACGCCCAACTGTCTAACTTATTGGTTTTCATACCTCCTGAAAGGGGCGTTGTTAAGACAGAGCTGGGCCTCTTGAGTGACAGGACCCTGATTAATTGGCCAAATCTTACAGGCAGTCTGTTGCATGTGTTAGCTCATTAACCTCCTTAAATATTCCAGGGTCTGTGGTTGTCCTGCTTAACTCTAATTTATTAAATCTAACGGGCAGTTGCAAGAGGTATACAAGTGTTAGCTCATTAACCTTCTTAAATATTCCACCTCTCTCTGCCTTTTCTCCTCCCTTTGGGCCTGCCCCTAGGGCAGGCAGTCCTCCTGCTCTACCTTCCTGCCTAACAACATACTTTGGTCATGTTGTCAGAAGGAATCATTCGGTGGAAGAAGATGCCATGCTCGGTAAAGTAGAGGATCAGTGAAAAAGGAGAAGACTCTCAAAGAGATGGATTGACACAGTGGCTGCACTGAAGGGCACAAGCACAGCAAGATTGTGAGGATGGCTTAGGCCTGGGCAGTGTTTTGATCTGTTGTACATAATAAGGTCACTATGAGTCTTAGCAACCTCAATGGCACCTAATAACATTTCTTTTTTTTTTTTTTTTTAAAAAAAAACACGTTCCTCTTGATTTTAAAAATAGTCTCCTAATTGATATTTTACCTGCAGCCCAACCCCTCTATTTCATCCTCTCTGTTCCCTGGCCAGAATTATTTTTCCCAAACACTAATCTATTATTCTCTGAAGGAAAATGGGGCAATCTACTTCCGTAGTGATACTGCCTCAGAAACCCAAGGAGGGGTCGCTATGAGTCGGGTCTGACTCCACGACACATAACAACAACAACAATAACAATCTATTATTATTATTATTGAGAGACTTCACTGAAACTCCATTGCTCACAGGATAATTTGGAAACCTTAGCAAGGCACATGAGACCCTCTGTAAAGATGTTGGGGCTCACACCCTTCCAGGACCTCCTTACTCACAGCTCTTGCCTGCAACATGCACCTAGCCATATTGTACTAAGTTACCTGAATTTACTATGTTGTTCTGCTTCATCCTGAAATGCCTTTCTCTTTTTCCATTTTCCAAGTTGTATCCCATCCTCCGTTTTCTATCCGGAAAGTCATACTGATGCTTTAAAATACATTCTCCAAAATTCATACTTCCCTGGGAAGTGTTTCCTGAGTCTCTCCTTCTGCTTATTTGTCACTGTATCAACAGCATCTGCCACAATACCTAGTTCATGAAAATGCTCAATAATTGTTATGTCACAATGATAGTGATGTCATAATATACACATATAATTCTCACCTCAGTTTGGTTGATTGATTTGTCTGTTGATTGAGATGGATGCAAAGGTAGTCTTATTCCTACTTGCTGGTCTTGTATCAAAATTAAGAGTCCTTTCTGGTATGCTCAAGGAAGAAAGAGATCTATGTAACTAGTATTAACAATGCTTGGTGTTAAATCCTGAGGTAGTACTAGCATTTAGGCATTGAGAAACTTTGACCCTTGAAGGTCATTTATGTATGGATTGAGATGTTGGAATTTACAGAGAGATGCAAGGGGCCTGAAGCTATTATTTTATTAAATTCTTAAAGCACGCTCTACTCCTTAGAAATGCTAAATTTTTATAGACTAATTATAAGTTTATCAGCCATAATTATATACTAAATAAAAAATAACTAACTTGAGGATGAATATTACTATTAGGAAAGAACTGGAAATATAAATAAAATATCCTTAAAATATTTTGGACATTTGAACTCAGTATGGTTAATATAAACAGTCCTGATGGCGCAGTGGTGAAGTGCTTGGCTACTACCTGAAAGGTCAGGAGTTTGAACTCACCAGCAGCTCCATGGGAGAAATATGAGGCAATCTGCTTCTGTAAAGATTTGTTGTTTGTTGTTGTTGTTATGTGCAGTCGAGTCGGCCCTGACTCATAGCGACTCCTCCTTGGGTTTCCGAGGCAGTATCACTATGGAAGTAGATTGCCCCATCTTCCTTCAGAGGATCGGCTGGTGGGTTTGATTTATAGCCTTAGAAACCCTATGAGGTAGTTCGACCCTGTCCTATAGGATCACTATGAGTTGGAATTGACTTGATGGCGATGAGTTTGTGGGTTTTCTTTTTTTTTTTTTTTTTTGGTTATGGTTAATGTTCCTCATCTTTGAGGAGAACTGCTTTAAGAAAATTATATTCCTTGAATGACGATAGATTTCCTTTTCCATATTTCTTTCTTTCTGGGCAAATGACTTCATGTTAAAAAATAATTTCATATTGTGTATGTTTGCATAAACCTAAATATGCAATTATTGTGATACCTAACAATCATATACTGAGCTGTTTTTAAAACAACCAAGAAACTTCCACCATGGGTCATTTAGTTGACAGGTGTAATTAAATTTTAATTATAGCTATCTCATGGTTTTTGAGAAGTTATCTTTTTGGAGGGATGATTTTCTAGTCATACAGATACAATGTGATATGGCAAATAAAATCTTAAAATGACTTTGAGGGAAACAATTAAAATAGTTGAGATTATGTAGAATAATTTTAGATACAATCTATCTGGGAGGCCATGCATAAATGAAATGATTTGTGTGAACTTCTGTGAACTCTGATTTTGTATTTCATTTTAGTGTAACAAAGCCAATTCAGTGGGAAGAAACAAGGATACAAATAAAATAGTAAAATAGAAAGATGAAAAATAGTGCAGATTGCGTTATTAATTTTTGTTGGGAAAAAATGTATTTTATAGGTATGAATAATAAGTATGACATTGTTAATAAGTATAAAAGTAACTGAATGCATTTTCAAGGCATAGTTTCAACCTTTTATGCAAATAATAGATGGTATTGTGTTACTATAAATATAAAGAAGTTTGGAATTAATAGCATCTTGAATGTAGACTTATAATCTGAACACTTTAGCAAGCTTGTTTTTTGAAAGTGAAGATGACTTGAAGCAATTAATGAAGACTACAGTCTTCAGTATGGAGTAATCTCAACAAAAAGAAAAGAAAAGTCATCATAAATGGACCAACAAGCAACATTATGATAAATGGAGAAAAGATTGAAGTTGTCAGTGATTTCATTACTTGAATCCACAATCAATGTCCAAGGAAGCAGCAGTCAAGAAATCATATGTCATATTGCACTGGGCAAATTTGCTGCAAAAGACCTCTTTAAAGTTGAAGAGCAAAGATATCACTCTGAAGTCTGAGGTGCACCTAACACAGGCTATGGTATTTTCAGTTGCCTCATATGCATGTGAAAGCTGGACAATGAATAAAATATAAATGAATAAAACCTAAGAAAAATTGATGCCCTTGAATGTGTTGTTGGTGAAGAATACTGAAAATACCATGGACTGCCATAAAAATGAATAAATCTATCCTGGAAGGTATACAGCCAGAACATTCCTTAGAAGCAAGAAAGACCAGACTTCATTTCATGAACTTTGGTCACGTTATCAGAAGGGATCAGTTACTAGAGAAGGATATCAAACTTGGTAGAGGGTCAGCAAAAAAGGGGAAGACCCTCAGTGAGATGGATTGACACAGTGGCTTCAAGGATGGACTCAAGCACAGCAACAATTGTGAGGATGGCACAGGATCAGGCAATGTTTCCTTCTACTGTTCACAGGCTCACTCTAAATCAGAACTAACTGGACAGCAGCTAACAACAACAATCTGCACATTTATTATAGTCTACAGAATTAAAATTATATATTTTTCTTCTACTATGTCCTCCTTTTGGGAGCTCTGGTAGCATAGTGGCTAAGACACTTGCCTGCTAACCAGACGGCTGGCGGTTCAAACCCACCAGCCACTCCTCGGAAGGAAGGTTGGGCAATCCTACTTCCGTAGTGATACTGCCTTGGAAACCCAAGGAGGGGTCGCTATGAGTCGGGGCCGACTCGACGACACATAACAACAACAACAACAAATGTCCTCCTTTTAATGTTGAATGTTGAATGCATAGTCAAAGAAGAAATTTGTAGTAGGTTGTAAGATTCTTAAAATATTTGTTACTTCTCTCTACTAGGTAGGAGCTGTAGTTGTGGTATGGTTAAAGCTTTGGGCTACTAACCAAAATATCAGTAGTTTGAAGGCACCAGCCACTCTGCAGCAGAAAGGAAAAGTAGTCTACTTGTATAAAAATTTATAGCCTTAGAAACTCTATGAACTAGTTCTACTCTGTGCCATAGGGTCACTCTGAGTTGGAATGTACTCAGTGGCAGTGGGTATTTTGCTTTCTTTTATCTGGATCCCTTCTTACTTGGTCCCTCTCTATTATTGTAGTTAGGTTGTGTAGTTGAGGTGGCTCCAACTCATAGAGGCCCTATGTACAATAGAACAAAACACTGCCCAGTCCTGCACCAGCTTCATAATCCTTGCTATATCTGAGCCCATTGTTGCAGCCACTGTGCCAATCCATCCAGTTGTGGGCCTTCTTCTTTTTCATTGACCCTCCATTTTACCAAGCATGATATCCTTCTCCAGATAATGGTCCCTTCCTACAACATGACCAAAGTAGATGAGATAAAGCCTGGTCATTCTTGCTTCCCAGGAACATTCTGGCTACACTTATTCCAGGACATTTTGTTAGTTTTTCTGGCAGTCCATGGTACTTTCAGTGCTCTTCACCAACACCATAACTCATAAGCATCAACTCCCCTTCAGTCTTCCTTATTCATTGTCCACCTTTCATATGCATATGAGGTGACAGAAAATACCATGCTTTGGGTTAGGGGCACCTTAGCTTTCAAAGAGACATCTTTGTTTGTCAGCACTTTAAAGAGGTCCTTTGTAGCAGATTTGCCCAGTGCAGCATAACATCTGATTTCTTGACTGCTACTTCTGTTGGTGTTGATTGTGGAAACAAGTAACATGAAATCTTTGACAACTTCAATTTTTTCACCATTTATTTTGATGCTGCTTATTGGTCCAGTTATAAGGATTTTGGTTTTCTTTATGTTGAGGTGTAATCCATACCGCAGACTGTAGTCTTTAATCCTCATCAGGAAGTGCTTCAAGTCATCTTCACTATCAGCAAGAAAGGTTGTATCATCTGCATGTTACAAGTTGTTTATAACTCATCTTCCAATTTTAATACCATGTGCTCCTTCATATAGTCCAGCTTCTTGGCTTATTTGCTCAGCATGCAGATTGAATAAGTATGGTGAAAGGATAAAACCTTGATGCACACCCTTCCAGATTTTAAACCACACAATATCCCTTTGTTCTGTTCTAATGACAGCTTCCTAGTTTATGTACATGTTCCTTAAGAGCACAATCAAAAGTTCTGGAATTCCCATTCTTCTCAGTGTCATCCATAATTTGTTATGATCCACAGAGTTGAATGCTTTTGTTTACTCAAAAAAACACAAGTAAACATATTTCTAGTGCTCTTTGCTTTCAGCCAAGATCAATCTGGCATTAGCAATGATATCCTTTGTTCCACGTCCTTTTTGGAATCCAGCTTGGATTTCTGAAGTTCCCTGTCAATATATTGCTGCAACCCCTTATGAATTATCTTCAGCAAATTTTACTTGCATGTGACATTAATGATATTGTTCAATAATTTTCACAGTCTTTGTATGGACTGGGTACAAGTATGGATCTCTTCAGTTGACCATGTAGCTGTCTTTCAAATTTCTTGGCATACATGAGTAAGCACCTCCAACCCAACATCAGTTTGTTGAAACAGTGCCACGAGTATCCTGTCAATTCCTGAGACTTTTTTTTTTTTGCCATTTCGTTCAGTGCTGCTTGAATACTGCATGGTTTAAAATCATGAAGGGAGTATGTCAGGATTATATCCTTTCACCATACTTATTCAATCTCTATGCTGAAAAAATAATCCAAGAAGCTGGACTATATGAGGGAGAACATGGCATCAGGATTGAGGCAGGCTCATCAACAACCTCAGATATGCAGATGACACAACTTTGCTTGCTGAAAGTGAGGATGACTTGCAGCACTTACTGATGAAGATTAAAGGCTACAGTCTGCAATATGGATTACACCTCAATATAAAGAAAACAAAAATCCTCACAACTGGACCAATAAGCAGCATCATGATAAATGGAGAAAATATTGAAGTTGTCAAATATTTCATATTACTTGGTTCTACACAAAACACCAATGGAAGCAGCACTCAAAACATCAAAGACATATTGCATTGGGCAAATTTGTTGCAAAAGACTTATTTCAAGCTCTGAAGAGCAAAGATATCTCCTTGAAGACTAAGATGCACCTAAACCAAGTCATGGTATTTTCAATTGCCTCAAATGTATGTAACAGTTGGACAATAAATAAGGAAGACTGAAGAACAATTGATGCTTTTGAGTTGTGGCATTAGCAAAGAATGCTGAAAGTCCTGGGGACTGCTAAAAGAACTAACAAATCTGTCCTAGAAGAAGTGTAGCTGGAATGCTCCTTGGAAGCAAGAATGGCCAGGCTTCATCTCATCTACTTTGATCATGTTGCTAGCTCTAAATGAGATAGATTGACACAGTGGCTGTAGCAATGGGCTCAGGTACAGTAGGGATCATGAGGCTGGCATAGGACCAGGCAGTGTTTCCTTCTGCTGTTCATAAATTCACTATGAGTTAGAGATGACAAACCAACAATCAAGTGCCACTTTGAATTCTTCCTTCAGTACCAATGGTTCTTGATCATATGCCACCTCCTGTAATGGATGAAAATCGACCAATTCTTTTTGGTACAGTGACTCTGTGTATTCCTTCCATCTTCTTTTGATGTTTCCTGCATCATTCAATATTTTGCCCATAGACCCTTTCAAATTCAGGCTTGAATTTTTCCTCAGTTCTTTCAGTCTGACAAATTCTGAGTGTGATCTTTCCTTTTGGTGTTTTGACTCCAAGTCTTTGCACATTTCATTATAATAATTGACTTTGTCTTCTCTAGCTGCTCTTTGAAATCTTCTGTTCAGGTCTTTTATCTTGTCATTTCTTCCATTTGCTTCAGCTATTTTCCATTCAAGAGCAAGTTTCAGAGTCTCTTCTGACATCCATTTTGGTTTTTATTTCTTTCCTGTCTTTTAATGACCTTTTGCTCTCTTCATATATCACGTTCTTGATGTCATCCCACAATTCATCTGGTTTTCAGTCATTGGCATTCAATCTGTCAAATCTATTCTTTAGATGTTCTCTGAATTCAGGTGGGATATAATCAAATTCATATTTTGGTTATTGTGGACTTGTTTTAATTGTCTTCAGCTTCAACTTGAGCTCACACATGAGCAATTGATGATCTGTTCCACAGTCAACTCCTGGCCTTGTTTTGGCTGTTTTGAGCTTCTCCATTGCCTCTTTCCACAGATGTAGTCTATCTGATTCTTGTGTATTCTATCTGGCAAAGTCCATGTGCATAATTGCTGTTTATGTTATTGAAAAAAATGTATTTGCAATGAATAAGTCATTGGTCTTGCATAATTCTGTCATGCAATCTCCAGTGTCATTTCTATCACCATGGCCATATTTCCCAACTGCTAGAGATTCTTCTTTGTTTCCAACTTTTGCATTCAAATCACCAGTAATTATCAATGCATCTTGATTGCATATTTGGTTAATTTCAAACTGCAGAAGGTGGTAAAAGTCTTCAATTTATTCATGTTTGGCTTTGTTTATTGGTGCATAAATTTGAATAATAGTAGTATTAACTTTTCTTCCTTGTAGATGTATGGCTATTATCCTATCACTGACAGCATTGTACTTCAGGATAGATCTTGAAATATTCTTTGTGATATAAATGCCACACCATCACTCTTCAATTTGTCATTCCTGGGATAGTAGATTGGGGCTCTGGTCATGCAGTGCCTAAGGCATTTGACCACTAACCAGAAGGTTGGTGGTTCAAACCCCCAGCCACTCCATGGAAGGAAAGTTTGGCAATCTGCTTCTGGATTTACTGCCTTGGAAACCCAATGGGGATCACTATGAGTCAGAATTGACTCGATGTCAGTGGGTTTGTTTTATTTGGTTTTGGCATAGTAGATCATATGATTGTCTGATTCAAAATGACCATAAGCAGTCCATTTTAGCTCACTGATGCCTAGATTATCAATCTTTATGCATTCCATTTCTTTGACAACTTCCATTTTTCCTAGGTTCATACTTTGTACTTTCCACGTTCCACTTATTAATGAATGTTTGCTATTTCTTCCCATTTTGAGTCATGCCACATCAGTAAATGGAGGTCCTGAAAGGTTTACTCCATCACAACATTATGGTCAACTCCACTTTGAGGAGGCAGCTTTTGCCCAGTCATCTTTTGAGTGTCTTCTGAACTGAGGAGCTCATCTTCTGGCACTACATCAGACAATGTTTCAGGGTTGTTCATAAAGTTTTCCAGCACTATATCAGACAGTGTTTCACTGCTATTTATAAGGTTTTTACTGGCCAATACTTTGAGAAGTGGATGGCCCATTCTTTCCTCCAAGTCTTAATCTGGAAGCTCTGCTGAAACCTGTCCACCATTGGTGTCACTGTTGGTATTTGAAATATCAATGGCCTAATTTCCAGCCTCACAGCAACATGCAAGGCACCACAGTATGACAAACTGACAGAATAACAGCACCTCTCTATTAGATCTTTTATATGTTAGGCTTGGCCATGTTACTTATTTTAACAAATGAAATTAATAACAAATAAGTAAGGTGAAAGTAACATGTACCCCTGCTAAGCAGAAGTTTTAAGAGCCATCAATTGATTCTGCTATTTTACTAAACCAGCACTATACATATAGGGGCTGCTTCTTCATCCTTGGGTTAGATATGAAAAGAAGTAGCTAACTTGTTGTTTATGGTCATTTTTTATTTTTCATCACATTGTTGAGGGAGGGATCATCAGCTGTAAATAATACAGGATGGCCAAACACATGACACCTGACATTAGACAGATGAGTTGGATGGCTGTATATCAGTTAAATACGCTTACAACTATGGGGAGGAACATACTATTCAGAGCCACATGGGGTTTGTGTTCAGAAACAGAGTGAACTAGCAGAGGCTGTGGGGAGAAGGCTTTGTAATAAAAAGGGGGTAGGGTGACCTCTGATTTCTGCAGTGGTTGTGATTATCTTGTTTGAATACTTTCATGGGCTGGCAGGGAAATGGAATCTGTTAGGTTGAGGATTGGAGTAAATCTGGTTGTGTTAGACTGGGTTTTCTAGAGAAACAAAACCAGTAAAGCTTATATATATGGAGAAAGAGAAATTTATCTTGGGAAAATGGCTCCCACACTTATAGAAGTTGGCAAGTCCCAAAATCTTGGACCAAACATCAAGCTAGAGGCTTTTCCCGACTCACACAGCTGCAGGAGCTGAGGGGCTCAAGGTGGGCAGGCAGTATACTGGCTGTTGACTCCAACGAATGGTGAATCCAAGATCTCCAGGACAAATGGTGAATTGTTTGCTCACAGACAGTTGTAAGCAGAATTCCAATCCACAGAAGAGTGTCTCTGTTCCCAGGATGTCCATAAATACACTGGAAGCAGGCCACATCCCTAGGGAAATTCCCTCTCAATGTATTGGCTGCTCAAAACTTATACATCTGATCCCATTATTGGAACAACCCACATCACAATTGTTTAAACCACACAGAATTGTGGTCCAGCCAAGTTGACACACAACTCCAACTATCACACTTGTCTAGCTGAGAGGAAGACTAGCTAGGTTGGGAGACCTTTCTGCTGTCTGGGGCAAATCTGGAGAAAGTAAGACACATTGATTGGCCTTTGGGGCTATTTGAAGCTCAAAGATGTCAATACCACACATGAAATTTTAGGCCTTTCAACCTCTTTACACTGCCATATACCACTTGTCTGTCAGTTTGTTGTACTATAGTGGCTTGTGTGTTTCTATGAGGCTGGAGGCTATGCCACCAGTGTTTCATATACTATCAGAATCACGTATGGTTGACCAGTTTCAGGGGAGCTTCCAGACTAAGATGGACTAGGAAAAAAGACAGAGCCATCCACTTCTGAAAAAGTAGACCACTAAAAAACCTTGTAAATGGCAGTGAAACATTGTCTGATATACTGCCAGAAGAGAAGTCCCTCAAGTTGGAAGGAACTCAATATATGACTAGGGAAGAACTGCCTCCTCAAAGCAGAGTTGATCATAATGATGTGAATGGAATAAAGTTTTCCAGATCTTTATTTGCTGTTGGGTATGACTCAAAATAGGAAGAAATAGCTGCAAACATCCATTAATAATTGGAACATGATATGCATGAAGTATGAATCTATGGGAATTGAAAGTTGTCAAAAATGAAATGGAATGGATACCGATTGATATCCTAGGCATTAGTGAGCTGAAATGGACTAGTATTTGCCATTTTGAAACAATAATATAGTCTATTATAATGTGATTGACATATTGAAGAGGAATGATGTTGCATTCATTGTCAAAAGAACATTTCAAGATCTATTGTGAAGTACAGTGCTGTGACTATCCATACTATTAGAAGGGAGACCATTTAATAGTATGATTATTCAAATTTACACAACAACTACAAAAGCCAAAGATGAAGAAATTGAAGATTTTTCCCATATTCTACAGTCTGAAATTGACCAAACATGCAATCAAGGTACATTAATTATTATTGGTTATTTGAATGTGAAAGTTGAAAAGAAAGAAGAATCATCAGTAATTGGAAAACACAGCTTTGGTGATAGAAATGATGTCAGTGACCTCATGATAGAATTTTGCAAGACCAGTGGCTTATTCATTTGCAAATACCTTTTTACAACTATATGCAGCACAACTATATATGTGGACTTTGCCAGATGGAATACCCAGGAATCAAATCAACACCAATGGAAAGAAGAGGTGGAGGAGTTCAATATCTGCAGATATAACAAAGGTGGGAGAGGGCTGTGAAACAGATATTCAAATGCTCATATGCAAGTTCAAGTTGAAGCTGAAGAAAATTAAAGCAAGGCCACAAGCCAAAATTCAATCTTGATTATATCTCACCTGAATTTAGAGACTATCTGAGAATAGATTTCACACATTACAATGACTGAAGACCAGACAAGTTGTGGAATGACACCAAGAACATCATACATTAAGAAAGCAAATGATCATTAAAAGGACGGGAAAGGAAGAAGAGACCAAAATTATCAGAAGAGACTTTGAAACTTGGTCCTGAATAGAGAGTAGCTAAAGCAAATGGAAGAAATGATGAGATAAAAGAGCCAAAGCAAAGATTTCAAAGGATCGCTCATAAGACAATGTAAAGTATAATAATGAAATACACAAACATCTGGAATTAGAAAACCAAAGGAGAAGAACATACTCATCATTTCTCAATCTGAAAGAATGGAAGGAAAATTTCAAGTCTCAAGATTCAGTATTGAAGGATTCTGTGGGCAAAATATTGAATGATGCAGGAAGCATCAAAGAAGATGGAAAGAATGCATAGTCACTATACCCAAAAGAATTGGCTGATGAACTATATGATGGGAGAAAAAAAAAATCCACAGTGATATTGAAAGAAGTAGTCCAAGCTGCACTCAAGGAATTGGAAAACAAACAAACAAACAAACAAGGGTCCAGGAATTGATGGAATGTTCATTGAGATGTTTCAACCAACAGATGCAGCACTGGAGGGCCTTACTAATTTATGCCAAGAAATTTGGAAGACAGTTACCAGACCATCTGACAGGAAGAAATCAAGATTTGTGCTGATTTCAAAGAAAGGTGATCCAACAGAATGTGGAAATTGTCAAACAAAGTCATCATTATCAAATGCAAGTAAAATTTTGCTGAAGATAATTTAAAAAATGGTTGCAGCAGTATATTGATGTGGAACTTCCAAAAACTGAAGCTGGATTCAGAAGAGGATGTAGAAAAGGAGATATCATTGCTAATGTCAGATGGTCTTGGTGGAGAGCAAAGAATATCAGAAAAACATTTCTTTACTTGTTTACCTGTGTTTCCTTGATTATGTGAAGGCATTCAACTGTGTGGGTCATAACAAATTATGGATACCATTGAGAAGAATGGCAATTCCAGAAAACTTGATTGTGCTCATGAGGAACCTATACATAGACCAAGAGGCTGTGGTTCTAACAGAATCAGGAAGGGTGTACATCATGCTGTGTCCTTTCAACATACTTATTCAAACTGTATGCTGAGCAAATAATCCGAGAAGCTGAACTATATGCAGAAGAATTTAGCATCAGGATTGGAGGGAGACTCATAAACAACCTCCAATATGCAGATAACACAACCTTCCTCATTGAAAGTGAAGATGACTTGAAGCACTTACTGATGAAAATCAAAGATTACAGTCTTCAGTATGGATTATACTTCAACAAAAAGGAAACAAAAATCTTCATTGCTGGACTAATAAGTGCCATCATGATACATGGAGAAAAGACTGATGTTGTCAGGGGTTTCATTTTACTTGTATCTACCATCAAACCCCATGAAGACAGATATCATAATACACTGGGCAAGAATGCTACAAGGGATCTTGTTAAAGCATTAAAGAGCAAAGATGTCACTTTGAAGACTAAGGTACGCCCAATCCAAGATGTGGTATATTCGATCACCTCATATGCTTGTGAAAGCTGGATAATGAATAAGGAAGACCAAAGAAAAATTGATGCCTTTGAATTGTGGTGTTGGTGAAGAATACTGAAAATACCATGGACTGCCAGAAGAACAAATAAATCTGTCATGGAAGAAGTGCTGCTGGAATGCTCCTTGGAAGCAATAATGTCCAGACTTTGTCCAACTTACTTTGGTTACAGTGTCAGAAGGAACCATTCCCTCTAGAAGGATGTCATACTTGGTAAAGTGGAGAGTCAGGAAAGAAGGAGAAGACACTCAACAAATGGGTTGACACAGTGTCTGCAACAAGGAGTTCAAACATAGCAAGGATTGTGAGGATGCCCCAAGACTGGGCAGGTTTCATTCTCTTGTACATAGGGTCACTATGAGTGGGAGCTGATGCAATGGCACCTAACAATAACAATAATGTAAAAGACATATAAATGTGAATGAGAAATAGCTTTTACTTTTTCAGCTACAAAGATTTGAAGTCATTCATTATTGTAACATAACAGCCTAACTCACTGCCATTAAGTTGGACCTGACTCATAGCAACCCCTCCTTGGATTTCCATGGTGGTATCACTATGGAAGTAGATGGCCCAGTCTTCCTTCCAAGGAGTGGCTGGTGGGTTTGAACCGTCAACTTCCTGGTTAGCAATCAAATGTCTTAGGCACTACACCAACAGAGCTCCTTAGCCTAAGCTGACAGAAAATAGAAAAATATTTCAATAATGAAATGAAAACAGATGTGTATAAAAGGACAAAGTCTCCTTTTCTCAAAGACCAAAATTAAAGCCAAACTAACTGCCATTGAGTCTATTCCAACTCATAGCAAGGCCAAGGCTATAAATATTTACAGAAGCAGACTGCTTCATCTTTCTCTATGGAGCCTCTTGTGGGTTTGAGCCACAGACCTTTTGGTTAGCAGAAAAATGCCTTAACCACTACACCACCAGAGCCATTAAATTTTAACTCAATGTCTTAATATAAAAACTATGTTATGTCATCATACTAGTTTTTAAGACAAGTTTGTCCTATGAATGAGATAACTCAGACAAGTAGAATATTTAATGTATGTCAATATCCCCTGAAAATGCATTTGATTTCAAGCTAAAGTCAGAGTAATTTAATTTTGTGGACAGGTTAAAACATGATTTTGAAAGCTATTACTAGTTGGAAAATGAAATTGTATTTTATATTTTAAAGTTGTCTGTAACCAAATGAAAGAAAACATAATTTATCAATTGAAAGTAAATCTTATAATGAATAAAACCCACCTACTGACATCAAGTGAATTCCATTTCATTCCAACTCTATAGGGCAGAGTAAAACTGCACTATAGGGTTTCCAAGGCTGTACATCTTTTCGGCAGCAGATTGCTTTTTTTCTTTCTCCCGTGGAGCTGCTGGTGAGTTTGAACCACTGACCTTTTTGATTGGTAACTGAATGCTTTTAACCACTGCACCACCAGAGCTCATTTTACAATGAATTAGTAGAGTGAACAAAGTGTGTAGAAGTTTTTTTTAATTTTTTTAATTAGAAGGTGGATATTTAGTATGTGTGAAGAGAATAAAAAAAGGAGGACAATTATATACAAAATACTTTAAATAATATAATACAACCTTGAAAATAGAATGTGAGAATGAAGGAGGAAAACCCATTGGTGAATACAATGAAAGCATGGGAGTGAAGCTGATGTTGCTTTGATAACTAATATACTCTGCTCCACAAACCTAGACCATATATTAACATAGTTTTAATGTTTTCAACTAATTACTCAAATGTCTGTCTGCCTTGTTAGCAGAACTCCTCTAAAAAGCCCTACCCCATAAATCCCTACTGTTAAAGGGAAGCTAGTATTCCAGTCCCAGGTATACAAGAAACAGTATAGCTTGTTCAGTACAGTATCTTGGCTTTCCTCTACCACATGGTATCATTGTCAGAGACTGTAATCTCACCCACTTTGTGAGAGTGAAACCCTGTGCATATATGCTCAGACACCAGTCATTACAGCACAGTCATTGGGTCATAGTGATTCGAATATGAAAGACTTCTTGCACCAATTACATATTGTGTCCATACCCTACCCGAGAAAACCTTCAGCATTTAATCAATCTGAGCTATCAGTCTCAAAGAAAAACTAAATTCATTGCCATCAAGTCAATTCCTACTCATTGCTACCTGCAAAAGGTTTCCAAGGCCGTAAACATTTATGGAAGCAGACTGCCTCATCTTTCTTCTGTGGAATAGCTGATAGGTTTGAACCATCAACTTTTTGGTTAGCAGCCAAATACCGTAACCATTATACCACCAGAGCTACTAGCCTAGATTTGCAGTATTCTTAGGGACATATTGCTCTTTACTTTTATCAGACCCTTGTTGGAGCCAACTTGGTCCTAGACTCCATATGAAGCCCCTTAGAAGTGAGAATGGTCAGACTTTGTCTCATGTACTTCTGTTACATTGTGAGATAGGATGGGTCCCTGGAGAAGGATATAATACTTGGTAAACTAGAGGGTCAGTTGATGCAGACCGGGCAGCATTTTATTCTGCTATATACATAGAGTCACAATGAGTTGGAGCCAATTCTATGGCAGCTAACAACAAAATCATTAT
>NW_006921658.1:4015411-4040782 GCF_000298275.1 Orycteropus afer afer
CCAAGATTATCTTCTGTGTCTGTGTTAATTGGTTTCCCTTTTCTTTGTTGAAGAGGGTCTGTGCAATCCTTCTGCCTAGTCCGCCATCTTGCCCCGCCCCTCCCAAAATCATTATTTTTGTGTGGTGCTCTGGTGGTGTAGTGATTAAAGCATTTGAGTGCTAAACAAAAGGTCATCAGTTTGAACACACTCACCATTCTGTGGGCAAAAGATGAGCAATCCACTTCCATAAAGATTTGCGGCCTTGGAAACCCTATGGGATAGTTCTACTCTGTCCTGTAGGGTCTCTGTCAGTTGGAATCAACTTGATGGCAGTGGGTTATTGTTGTTTTTGTATTCATCTTTCCAAATAATATCTCTATTCCTTATTTATTCTCTTCTCTCTTTGGGGTCCATTTGACCAACATTTATTTTAAAAGTTAAGTACCATGGTGATGTGGTATTGGTCATCACAAAAATGTGTTAGACATAGGCAATGCCAGAGAGAATATGAAGTAGAAGAAAGAAAGGGAAGAAAACTCACATTTACAGAGCCCTATGGCTATATGAAGAATCCCTGGTGTCACAGCCATTAGTATCTTGGTTGCTAAAAAAAAATCACTGATTTGAACCCATCAGCTACTCCACATAAGAAAGATGTGGCAGTTGGCATTTATAAAGATTCCAGCTTTGAAAAACTTGTAAGGCAGTTCTAATACATCTTATAAGTTTGCTATGAGTCAGTCAGATCTGAATTTAAGTTCCAGATCCTCAACCCATTAGATCACGTGGACAGACGTGGAATAGACTCAGAAACAATGAGTTTTTCTCTTTTTTTTTTAATGCATGTATGCTTTAGTGGGGAGCTCTAATGCCCTAGTGCCTAAGGCATTTAACTGCTAAGCAGAAAGGTGGGGATTCAAACCCACCACCCACCCCTTAGAAGGAAGATTGGGCAATCTACTTCCGTAGCGATGCCACCTTGGGAAACCCAAGGAGGGGTTTCTGTGCATCAGATCTGAATCGATGGCAGTAAGTTTGGTTTTTGGTTTAGTGAGCATGTAGTATATGTTGCAAACAACAATAAAACATCTTAATGTAACCACAGTCCTATGGAGAAGATGGGCAGGAGCTCTGGTAGCATAGTGCCTAAGGCACTTGACTGCTAACCAGGAGGCTAGTGGTTCAGTTGGGCAATCCTACTTCCATAGTGATAACTGCCTCGGAAACCCAAGGAGGGGTCGCTATGATTCGGGGCTGACTCGACAGCAAATAACAGCAACAACATGGAGAAGATGAAGAAAAGCCCAGAGTGTTAGTAATTTGTCCATGTGATCTAGTGGGTTGAGGATCTGGAACTTAAACTCAGATCTGTCTGACTTATTCTGCAGATTATTCTCTTCTAAATTGCTGAGCCTTTATTCCATAGACAATGTGGAGGTACTCAAGGGTCTAAGGCAAGGAGCATACTCACATGGTCAGTTTTATATAAGATGGGTTGGATAGGTGGTAGTACAGGAGGTAGAGATTCAATTTGGAGGCTAACACTACTGTCCAGGGAAGATGTAAAGAACCATGAATATAATTCATTTATTCATCCAAAAAATATTAATTGAGAACCTACTATTAAAAAAACCAAACCAAAACAAAAACCTGTTGGTCTCGAGCTAATTCAGACTCATAACAACCCTAAATGACAGAATAGAACGGTCCCATTGGATTTCTGAGGCTGAAAATCTTAATGGAAACAGACTGCCACAACTTTCTCCCATGGAGTGGCTGGTGGGTTCAAACTTTAACTTTTTGGTTAGCGGTCAAGCATTTAACCACAGTGCCATTTGAGCGCCTGCATTTACTATAAACAAATAAACAAACAAACAAAGAAAAACCCACCAAACTCATTGTTGTCGAGTTGATTTGACTCATAGCAACCCCTATTTGGGTTTCTGCAGTGATGTCTCTAAGGAAGTAGATTACCCAATCTTCCCTTTGAGGAGTGGTGGTGGGGTTGAGGCACCAGCCTTTTGGTTAGCAGTCAAATGCTTTAGGCACTACACTAGTAAAGCTTATTCTAGTCTTTAGGGATATAGCAGTGCACAAAAAGGCCTATATGTCTCTTCTCACGGTGTGTGTATTTTAGGTGGCAGAAGCCAATATATATGCTATTATTGTTAGGTGTCATCGAGTCAGCTGTGACTCACAGAGATCTTATGTACAACAAAATGAAACACTGCTCAGTCCTGCACCATCCTCACAATCATTGCTATGTTTGAGATCATTGTTGCAGTCACTATGTCAATCCATATTATTAAGGGTCTTCCTCCTTTTTGCTGACCCTCTACTTTGCCAAGGATGCTGTCTGTCTTAGTTCTCTAGTGCTGCTATAACAGAAATACTACAAGTAGATGGCTTTAACAAACAGAAATGTATTATTTTGCAGATTAGGAGGCTGGAAGTCTGAATTCAGATTGCTGGCTCTAGGGTCTGGGAGAAAGCTCTCAACTTTGGTCTTCAGCTCTGCCCTTTGTTTCAGGCCCACTGTAGCTGGAGGCATCTCCAACTCAGGCAGCTTCTGGCTGCTGAAACTTATAAATTCTGTGATGGGTAAGTTTGTGTGTTAACTTGGTTGGGCCTGGTTGAATGGCTGGGCAGTTGATAGTTATTTCCAATGATGAGACTGGCCATCAACTCCATGGTGGACCTACCACAAGTTGCTGAGTAGCTGCTTTAGAGATGTGGTGTGCTTCCCGTGTATAAGAAACAGCTTTTGGGAATCGTCTCTTGCTTATGGTATACTTGGACCCTGCATGTAGCCATGTTGTTGTTCAGCAGCTTGCCATGCTCTGCTGACCTTGGGACTTTCAATGGGCTTGAATTAATGGTCTGCTGTGTGGTTTGGTAACATTGAGACTGCCATTTTATTTATTGACCTTGGGCTTGTTAGCCAGTAGCTGCCTGAGTGAAGAGATGCCTCTAGCTTCAGTGGGCCGGGAGCAAGAGGCAGAGCTAAAGTCCAAGGTCGAGGGGCTTTCACACAGCTCCTAGAGCCTGGTACTTGGAACTCAGACAACTAGCCTCCTGGATGGTAAGATAATAAACTCCTGTGTGTTCAAGCCATCCCATTTGTGGTATATTCCTGTCAGAAAGGCAGTAGGTAACCAGAAGAAATCCAGTGTTGGCAGGTAAAATGGCACAATCCCAAGACTGGTAGGCAATATGGCAGGCCACTGGTTCAAGTCCAGGAACAATCCCAAGGTCGGCAGGCACCGGAGATGAAGACTTGACCATATGCAGGATCCAAAGTGTATCAAAAAGTTGGAGACATTTCCTAAAGCTTCTCCATATGTACTGGAAGCAGGAGACACCCTGAAGGTAACTCCCTTTCAACTGCGTAGCTGCTTATAGCAGATTCCACCTAGGAAGTGATTACAATCTTATCATGGGAAATAACTACATTCAATTGCCAAGCCACTCAAAACCATGGCCCAGTCATGGTTGCATGACTGTAACTACCACAATGTCCTTCTCCAGGAACTGGTCCCTGGAGATAACATGAGCAAAGTACATAAGATAAAGTCTTACTGTACTCACTTCTAAGGAGCATTCTGGCTGAATGTCTTCCAAGATAGATTTATTCATTCTCTGGCAGTCAATGGTATATTTAGTGTTCTTTGCCAACACCATAATTCAAAGGGATCAATTCACCTTCATTCTTCTTTATTCATTGTCTGGCTTTTGTATGCATACAAAGTGATTGAAAGTACCATGGCTTTGGACAGGTGCACCTTAGTCTTCAAAGTAACATCTGTACTTTTTAACTTGTTTTGTTAAAGAGATCTTTTGCAGCAGATTTCTCCAATGCAATACGTCATTTACATTCTTAACTACTGCTTCTATGGGCATTGATTGTTGATCCAAGTAAAATGAAATGCTTGACAACATCAATATTTTCTGCATTTATCATGATGTTGCTTATTGGCCTAGTTGTGAGGATATTTATTTACATTACATTGAAGTGTAATCCAAACTGAAGGCTGTGGTCTTTGGTCTTCATCAGTCTTCAAGTCTTCTCCACTCTCAGCAAATCATGGTCATGTCATCTGCATACCACTAACCACTGCCATCGAGTGGGATCTGACTCATAGTGACCCCTCCTTGGGTTTCTGAGGCATTATCACTGTGGAAGTAGATTGCCTAACCTTCCTTCCAAGGAGTGGCTGGTGGGTTTGAACCTCCAGCCTTCTGATTAGCAGTCAAATGTCTTAGGCACTATGCTACCAGAGCTCCCATCTCGATACCCCAGGTTGTTAGTGAGTTTCCTCCAGTATCAGGACTGATCTTTCTTCTTCATATTGTCCAATTTCTCAGAGTATTTGCTCAGCATATAGATTCAATAAGTATGGTTAAAGGATACATAACTAATATATACCTTTTCTGATTTGAAACCATGCAGTATCCCCTTGTTCTGTTCGAAGAAGAGTGCTTTGTTCTATGTATAGGTTTTGTATGAGGACAATTAAGTGTTATGAAATTCCCATTCTTTGCAATGTTTTCCAAAATTTGTTATACTCTACACAGTTGAACGTCTTTGCATAGTCAATAAAAGGCAATAAAACATTTTTCTGGTATTCTCTGAATTCAGCTAAGATCCATCTGACATCAGAAATGATATCCCTTGTTCCACATTTATGTGTAAAACTGGCTTGAATTTCTGGCAGTTCCCTGACAATGTACTACTGCAATTGTTTTGAATTAACTTCAACAAAATTTTACTTGTTTGTGATATTAATGATACTATCCTATAATTTCTTCATTTTGATGGATCACCTTTATTTGGAATCAAACAAATACGGATTTCTTCCAAATTTCTTGGCATAGATGAGTGAACATTTAGAGTTTTGTATCCATTTGTTCAAATCTCTCAATGGGTATGCATCGATTCCTGGAGCCTTGTTTTTTTTCCAATACCTTCATTGCAGCTTAGATTTCTTCTTTCATTACCACTTGTTCTTGATCATGTGATGCTACGTGAAATGATTGAACATTGAGCAATTCTTTTTTGTTACTAAACCAAAAAAAAAAACCAAACTCATTGCCATCGAGTCAAACCCAATTCATAGCAACCCCTCCTTGGGTTTCTGAGGCAGTATCGCTATGAAAGTAGATTGCCCAACCTTCCTTCTGAGGAGTGGCTGGTGGGTTTGAACCACCAGCCTTCTGGTTAGCAGTTAAATGGCTTAGGCATTATGCCACCAGAGCTCCTGTTTATTTTTTTCATCTTCTTTGATGTTTTCTATGTCATTTAATATTTTGCCCATAGAATCCTTCAATATTTTAATTCAAAATTTGATTTTTTTCCTTAGTTTTTTAAGCTTGAAAAATGTTGAGCATGGTCTTCCCTTTTGATTCTAATTCCCTTTTGATTCTCCAGGTCTTTGTACATTTCATCATCACACTTTACTTTGTCTTATTGAGCTACCCTTTGAAACCTTCTGTTCAGCTCTTTTACTTCATCATTTTTTCCACTCACTTTAGCTGTTCTATGTTCAAGATCAACTCCCTTCTGACATTCATTTGGTCTTTTCTTCCTTTCCTATCTTTTCAATTTTTTTTCCTTTCTTCATTTATGATATTCTTAATGCAATCCCACAACTCCCCTAGTCTTTGGTCATTAGTGTTAAATGCATCAAACTACTCTCGATAAGGTCTCTAGTTTCAGATAGCATCTACTCAAAGTCATAGTTTTGCTCTTGTGGACTTGTTTTAATTTGTTCAGCTTCAACTTGAACTTTCATATGATCAACTGATAGTTTCTTTCTCAATCAGCTCCTGGCTTTGTTCTGAATGATGAGGTGAGCTTCTACATCATCTCTTTCCACAGATGTAATTGATTTGATTCTTGTGTATTCCATCCACCAAAGCCCATGTGTACAATTGCCAGTTATGTTGATGAAAAAAGATATTTGTGATGAATAAGTCTGGTCCTTACAAAATTCTATCTTACTATCTCCAGCTTTCTATCACCAAGGCTATACTTTCCAACTACTGATAATTCTTCTTTGTTTCTAGGTTTTGTATTCTAATCACCAGTAATCAACAATGAACCTTGATTACATGTTTGATCAACTTCAGACTACAGAAGTTGGTAAACATCTTTAATATCTTTATCATCAGCATTAGTAGTTGGTACATAAATTTGAATAATAGACATATTAAATGGTCTTTCCTTATGTTGTTGTTGTTAGGTTCTGTTGAGTTAGTTTCAACCCATAGTGACCTTTTATACAACAGAATAAAACACTGCATGGTCCTGTACCATCCTCACAATCTTTGCTATGCTCTAGCCCACAGTTGTAGCCACTGTATCAATTGAGGGTCTTTTTTTTTTTTTGCTAACCATTGAATTTCCCAAGAATGGTGTCTTCCTCCAGGGTCTGGACACTCTTAATAACATATCCATAGTATTAGAGGCAAAATCTCACCATCTTTACTTCTTAGGAACATTCTAACTATACTTCCTCCAAGACATATTCATTTATTATTCTAGCAGTCCATGGTACATTCAATATTTTTCACCAATACCACAATTTAAATGCACCAATTCTCTTCAGTCTTCCTTATTCACTGTCCAGCTTTCACATGTATATGAGGCTATTGAAAAAAACAATGGTACACCTTAGTCTTCAAAGTGACATCTTTGCTCTTAAACACTTAAAAGAGTTTTTTTTTTTTTAAAAAACACATTTGCCCAACACAATATGTCATATAATTTCTTGACTCCTGCCTCCATGAAAAATGATTGCAGATCATTTTAATTTTATATTTAAAATTCGAATACCTGTTTACGTCTTATGCTCCATTACCTCTGTTGTTGTGGATAGGTGTCATCAAGTCAGCTCTGACTCATAGCTACCCTATGTACAGGAGAACAAAATGCCTCCCTGTCCTATGCCATCCTCATGAGCCTTGCTGTCCTTGAACCCATCATTGAAACCATTGTGTCAATCTATGTAATTGAGAGTCATTCCCTTATTTGCTGACCCTCTACTATACCAGCATAATATTCTTCTCCAGGGAATGGTCCCTTCTGACCAAAGTAGGTGAGACAAGGTCTGGTCATTATCCCTTCTAAGGAGCATTGTGACTGTACTTCTTCCAGGACAGATTTGTTTGTTCTTCTAGCAGTCCATGGTACACTGAATATTCTTTGCCAACACTACAATTCAAATCTTGTTGATGCCTTCTTTATTTGTTGTCCAGCTTTCGCATGCATAAGAGGCAATTGAAAATACCGTGGCTTGGGTTAGGCACACGTTAGTCTTCAAAGTGACATTTTTTGCTTCTTAACACATTATAGAGGTCTTCTGAAGCAGTTTCCCAGTGCAAAGAGATGTCTGATTTCTTGACTGCTGCTTACATGGGTATTGTCTTTGTAATTGTATGGAAATTATCCTATCACTCACAACATTGTACTTCAAGATAGATCTAGAGACGTTTTGTTTTTTGATGATAAATGCCACACCATTCCTCTTCAATTTGTCATTCCCAGCATAGTAGATCATATGATTACCTGATTCAAAATAACTAATACCAGTCCATTTCAGCTTCCTAATGCAGAAGATATAGATCTTTATGCATTCCATTCCATTTTTGACAACTTCCAGTTTTCCTAGGTTCATACTTCATATATTTCATGTTCTGATTATTAATGGATGTGTGCAGCTGTTTCTTCCCATTTTGAATTGTGCCCCATCAGTGAATGAAGCTTTACTCCATCTGTGTCATTAAGGTTGACTCTATTTTGAGGAAGCATCTTCTCCCCAGTTGGATTTTTGATGACTTCCATTCTGAAGTCCTCATTTTTCTGTACTATAGTGCCTAAGGCACTTGACTGCTAACCAGAAGGCAATCCACCAGCCACTCCTTGGAAGAAAGGTTGGACAATCTACTTCCGTAGTGATACTGCCTCAGATACCCAAGGAGGGGTTGCTATGAGTCAGGTCTGACTTGACGGCACATAACAACAATAACAACAACAATATTGGACAGTGTTTCACAGTTTTTCATAAAGTTTTCCAATTGTATATCTGACAATGTTTCACTGTTATTCATAACATTTTCAGTGACTAGTATTTTCCAGAAGTAGATGGCCCTGTCCTTCCTTCCAGTCTGTCTTTGTCTGGAAGCTCCACTGAAACTTGTTCACCATGACTCTGTTAGTATTTGAAATACCAGTGGCATAGTCTCCAGACCCACAGCAATACACAAGCCACAATAATATGACAAACTGACCTCTAATACTCCATTATTGCTAAATGCTCCTTTACCTCTGTTATTGTTGTTAGGTGCTGTCATGTTGGTTTGAACTTATAGTGACCCTGTGTACAATGGAATGAAACACTGCCCTGTCCTGTGCCATATTCACAATCATTGCCATGCTTGAGCCCATTGTTGTAGCCACCATATCAATTCATCTCATTGAGGGTTTTCCCCTTTCTCACTGACTCCTAAGCTTGATACTCCTCTCCAGGGACTCATCCCTTGCAACAATATGATCAAAACATGAGAGGGGATTTCTGGCCACTCTTGCTTCTAAAGAGCATTCTGCTGTACCTCTTCCAAGACAGCTATGTTTCTTCTTTTAGTGGTCTATTTTGAGTTCAATATTCTTTGCAACACCACAATTCAGATGCATCAATTTGTTGTCATTTTTCCTTATTCATTGTCCAGTTTTCACATGCATATGAGGCTACTGAAAAATACCATGACTTGGTTCATGTACACCTTTGTCTTCAAGGTGACATCTTTGTTCTTAAACACTTTGAAAAGATCCTTTTTTGCAGATTCCCCCAATGCAATACATTGTTTGATTTCTTGACTCCTGCTTCCATGGGCATCAATTGTGGATCCAAATAAAATTAAATCTTTGACAACATCAATCTTTTCTTCATTTATCATGATATTGCTTATTGGTCTTGCGTTTGTTTTCTTTATGTTGAGATGTAATCCATACTGAAGACTGTACTCCTTCAACTTCATCATTAAGTACTGCAAGTCATCTTCACTTTCAACAAGCAAGATAATGTACACACACACACACACACACACACACAAACATATGACCCTGTGATTACTTTGCTAGGGCCTTTGTCATGACTTGGAAGGGCCATAAGTGGCCCTGATCTTGAAGCTTCATTACATTACTAAATCTTCCTTTAAATTGGGTCTCTGTACAACTCTTCAATTTCCCTTCATTGCAAATAAAATAACATGCAAATTTCCTCTCACAGACTTGTGTTCTCTCCATGATTGAGTCCCTCTGGATTCATCCCCTGATAGCCTTTTCTCAGCCTTTTTAAATTTCCTCAAATGTGAACCAGCTCATTCTTACCTCAGGTACTTCAATCATACTATCCTTCTACCTTGAAGACCATTTCACCCCTCATTATGTAGCAACTTTTACTTACCCTTCATGTCTCACAAAGATCTTCCACAATGTCTCATCTAAAATAGAGCTCATCTAATTATTCTATCACAGTGTATCTTTTTTTCCAGATCATGTTTATCCTAGTTTGTAATGTGTTATTTTTAGTATTTTTCTCCCCTACTTGGCTGTGTATGTCACAAGAGCAGGGAAGGGCTTGTTCTGTTCAGTAGCACCTAATACAATAATTGGCACACAACAAATACTTGACAAATATTTGTTGGAACAATGAATGTATAGTTGAATGAGCAACTGTCATTAGTCTGATGAGGTTCAGCTTACACACATACTGCTCTTGTAAGAATAACTCTATCTTTGGACATCCTCTCATCCCCTTCTCTTCAGTCTTAGGAGCAGTGTCTATAGTACAAACTTATTGTCAAATATTGAATTTTTGTAAAATCTGTATTAGTACTTGAAGTTTAAAAACTTGAGAATAAGTTTCTGTTTTGAGAAATGATTTTGAAAGGAATCTTCTTTAGTCTTTATGATAACTAAGATGGAATTATAATTGGTTTCAATAGAATATTCTTCAGTTATTACAGAGTTTCTATATTTTTTCATAGGATGGAGATGGGGCTCCTTGATTTATTCTATAATGCTCATTATTTCTCTAGCATTGGGATTTGCTAAAGATTAGTGTTTTAGCCATGATTTTGGTTTGCTATGCTGTGGTTTCTTACTGACTCTTAGTTTTGCTGCACCATTCTCTTCCAGATGTCTATGCATGTTTCTTCTTCAATCTCAGCATTTACTGGTACAGAATTTTTTTTTTCGTTTTTTCATTACTCATTGTGACCTACGAAGGTGGCATAGTGCCTAAGGCATTTGATTGTTAACGAGAAGGTTGGTGGTTCAAACCCACCAGCTACTCCACAGAAGGAAAAGTGGGTAATCTACTTCTGTAAGGATTACTGCCTTGGAAACCCAAAGAGAGTCTCTATGAGTTGAATTTGACTTAATGGGAATGATTTTTTTTGTTTGTTTGTTTGTTTAAAGTGAGTATCCATGTTGAAGCAATTAATTTCTTGCTTTTCTGTCACTTTTTCTGGACCCTATTCAGATTTTACCAAGCAGATGTCTATGGTCTTGAAGTCCTACCCTCCTTTAAAGTAAGGATTTTGCAAAGCCTTATTCATTCAAGGCCTAGATGGTCACCTATGTAAAATACTCATTATTCAACATAAACCACTTAAATTGAAATCCCATGAGGTAAATTTGATAATCATTTATAAAACTAAGAACATAAATAACAGAGTTTAAATGATAACATTTGCTTTAATTTAATAAAGCTCTATATTTTATTTAAAATGCACATATTCAACAGACTTTAACTAAAGGATTAAAAAAAATACAATGAAATGACAATATCTTCTTCCACTCAAATTGCATCATGCCACTCAGCCATAGTTAAAAAGTCATGTGTGTGGTTTTGCCATGTTTGAAATATCCTATAGGCAACCTTCTGGCCTACTAGCCCCAGAGTTATCCAGGATTATTTCTCAATTTTGGCAATATCCTGAGATCATACTTTGACCTTGGGATCCCTGGTCCTTTAACAGCCAATTTAAATCCATTTGCTCTCTGAAGCTGGCTCACCTTTAAATAATTTGTCCCTCTGAAAAATCAGTTTCTTTTCACAGGTATCTTCCAGTAGATAAAACCAATCAAACCACTCCCACTGCCTTCCAGCTGATTCAGACTCATTGTTGTTGTTGTTGTTGTTTGCCGTCGAGTCGGCCCCGACTCATAGCGACCCCTCCTTGGGTTTCCGAGGCAGTATCACTATGGAAGTAGGATTGCCCAACCTTCCTTCCGAGGAGTGGCTGGTGGGGTTTGAACCGCCAGCCTTCTGGTTAGCAGTCAAGTGCCTTAGCCACTATGCTACCAGAGCTCCTGATTCAGACTCATAGAGACCCTATAGGACAGAGTAGAACTGCCACAGAGTGTTCTCAAGGCCACAGAGTGTTCTCAAGGCTGTAAATCTTTATGCAAGCACACTGCCTCATTTATCTTTCACAGAGTGTCTGGTGGGTGTGAACCGCCAACCTTTTGGT
Source organism: Orycteropus afer afer (assembly GCF_000298275.1). NCBI lineage: Eukaryota > Metazoa > Chordata > Mammalia > Tubulidentata > Orycteropodidae > Orycteropus > Orycteropus afer. The sequence goes on from NW_006921658.1 coordinate 4,026,932, forward strand.
TAGCAACCCAGTGCTTTAACCACAGTACATTAATTAACTAGCTACTATAGAACTTCTCTACAATAAGTAGTTTATTAAGATAATTGTCATTTAAAATATTTACATAATTCTTTCCCACTCATTAATACATTTAATAGTGTGATCAGTTACCCAGTTTCATTACTCTTTTCTTAAAAACTAGATCCATTATTTTCTCAATTTCTTTCTAATACTAGAAATATTCAAATAATACATTAAACAATCTATTATCTTCCTCACAGCATTATATATGTTTTCCTGATCACTTTGATTAACCTGGTGCACACCACAAATAAAATATCAATGAGAATATAATCAGAAGAGAAGATTTTATTATCACTAAACCAATTCTCTCCCACTGTAGTGACTCTTAGTTTAAGAAGTAAGAAATGAAGTTAAAGTAAGTGACTATTGATTGATATTAGTCTCTAGTTTCTAGGATTCAAACTAAAAGTAGAGGCTGGGGGAAAAAAAAGATTACATACTAACACACTTATCTCAAATGGATTTATAAATTAGTGTCTAAATATTTATGGGAAAACAGTAGATAGTAAGTGATTTGGTTGTATGAGTATTTGACATCAAGTTATATTCCTTCTCTTTCTATTTCAATTCAGTTTAAAAATCTCTTCACTTAAAAAAGTGATTGCCTAGAGACCTTTGAAGCCAGAGAGGATGATGTGGGGGCAAAGGTTTATTCCCAGGGTCACATTTCATTTGCATAAGCTAGAAGCCATAGGGCACTGTGGAATGTCTGTAAGTAGATTTCATTACAGAAGTTCAGCTTAAAGGGACTATAAATAATCCTCGAGCAAACATTTTATATTGCTTCAGGTTCTGCTGTAATAAAAATATTTTAGTAACACAACATTCTGTGGAGGCAGGAAATGAAAGAGTAGGGTCTCCATATCTTTCTTTCGGTATACCATTATGAAATGTTTTTAAAGAAGACAAACAAAATATTACTATTACTTTAAAAAAGTAATCCTATCAAAACAGGATTATGTCATTCCATATGGTTGTCATGAGGTAGTAAAAAATGCAAAGTGCTCTCACTCCTTTTCTCTTCCTATGTCTCTTCCTTCTCTCTAAGCTTTTGTCTCTTCTTAACTCTTACTCCTTCATCCTGCCAACCTTCAGGTCTGTTGCTGCAAGATCTCTCCAGTAGCATGGCTGGAAATACAGAATATTGTGTCCTGCTCTCTGAAGGAGTTTTGTGCAGGAAACATGATTCAAACCCAAATATCAAATATAATCACTGGCATCTCTGAAAAAGAAATGTGGGGGAAATACATACACTCTTTTGATTCTGACAAACCAAAAAGACGATGTCTTATTAATAAAGCATAATGAAATTTTTACTTGTTTGATAAGAGTAGAAGGCATCAGTAATCCTAATACCTCAATTGATAATATACATATAAGTAACTAAATAAAAATGTGTAAATAAAATATGCAATAGATAGAACATATATTAATACATTTTAAAATAATATACAATAATATATTTATTTTATATGAGTTAAATATATGCAAAAGATCATATATTCTGGTACCTTAAAATGTGGGTACTTTAGGCACTTTAAATAAAGATATACCATTGTAAATGCAATTTTAATGAATTTTATAACCTTGATATATATTTTCAGGATTTTGTATGTTGGCTTTAAGAAACTGTGATAGTTAGAATATTTCAAGCTTTTGGGTTATATACTGGCTTCTACCAAGCCTAATTTTTATTTAATTAATTCATTCATCCATTTACTTATGCATTAAACATTTAATAATTATACGTTAGATGTTTGACACTGTGATAGGTGCTAAGCAGAAATAATACTCAGGGTTAAGGCTTAGAATTGAGTACCAGGAATATGAAAGGCTAAATGTTCATATCTTGGACTAATCACACACTTTACAATCTGGTTAATTGGCATTCAAATCTCACTTTCAAATCTAATTAGCTGACAGGGTTGGAGTTTGGAGTAAGACCTTTCACATCTCTGAGTCTTAGACTTCCCATCTGGGAAACAGGTCAGTGTCCCCATTTTGCACAATGTTTGTAAGCTTTAAGGAAAACTCAGGTAAAATACTTGGTACTATATATAGCATATAGATGGTCAAAATGCTATTTTTTTTTTTATTATGGTTGTTGTTGTTGTCGTTGTTATTTGCCGTCAAGTCGGCCCCGACTCATAGCGACCCCTCCTTGGGTTTCCGAGGCAGTATCACTACGGAAGTAGGATTGCCCAACCTTCCTTCCGAGGAGTGGCTGGTGGGTTTGAACCGCCAGCCTTCTGGATAGCAGTCAAGTGCTTTTAGCCACTGGTAGGTACTCCTTTATTGCAGTTTTAAGGAAAAAACAATTTAATTATTTTAAAGTACACAATTTAAACATAGTCTTTTGTTAGTGCGGTGCAGTGAATGATATAGTGTGAATCTTCTAGCCAAGGTCTTTGTGAATCTGAATAGATGACTGAGTGGAACTATGCAAATGTAAGGTAGTACAGCCCACCAAAGGGATTGGATAGTTTGCTAATAATTTAAGTAAGGTACATGGTGCCCTTGTGGGTATGGGACTGTGCAAATAAAGTGTATAGAACCCTATTGTGGGGATTGGTCAGTTTTGTCATTTTGTTAGGCTTAAAATGAGCCCTCTCAGAGGGACAAAAAGGGATCTCACTGCCATCAAGACAGAGAAGAGACAGCAGTGGAGTTGGTTCTTGAACCTGAGATCCCTGCACTGAACCCATGGCAGCAGCAGAGGCAGAAGAATTGAGAAGGGCTTGAGACAGAGTGGTGGGCTTGCTGGCCCATTGAGCAAGAAAGCTGAGTGCATTTGGGCAGGAGGTTTGCTGGCAGAGTGGGATGCACCTAGGTGCACCTATTGGCAGAGCTAAAAGAGCTTTATGACACTTGCTCAAAGAGGGCAGAGGCCAGCCAAGAGGCCAAGGGCCAAAGAGAGGCATGCCTTTGGGTATGGCCTAGGGGAAGCTGTCCTATGGAAGAATTTTTATTCTGAATGCTTCTGAAACTGAATTGTAACCTGTTACTTCCATAATAAATACCATGTGAGTATTATCTGTGACTTCTGTGTGGTCATTTCTACAATTTCTCAAACCCAGCAGAAAAGTAGTTGTGTGGTGTGGCAGGGATGTTGTTGTCAGAATTAGTTAAAAAGTTGCAGAGTGACTTCTGCCTTAGGGGAATCAGCTTTGGGCTGTTGCTGTTGATCCTTTTCTCTCCCCCTCTTGAAGGTGGAGGAGGTGGGAGGATGCTGCCCCCCCACACGCACCCTTTTTGCAGTCAATAACATGAGAACATATTTTAAATGGCTTCAGACTGAGTTGTATATGCCTCAAGAGTCAAGAGTTTTTATATGCATTTACATATTTCTCACAATAAAACTAATGTACTTAAATGATATTATTTAATATAAAAACTAGTGTATTCAAAAACCCAAGACTTAAATTGGAATTGATATTTAGCAAGAATAGCTATAAAAATGGTAAAAAATTTGTTAGCCTAGGAATTTTTAGATCAGGCTCTAAACATATAATGCTTACCTGTTTAATTTGCACATGCCTTAAAATTATATTACTACTGAAACCATCCTCCATATAGTCATTTACAATAAGGTATAAGTCACAAAAGTCTTATAATAAAAAATGGAGAGGTAAATTATAGAGCACATAGATACTTTGTTTTTTTCCTGGAGATACTAGTCTTTTTGCAGTAATTTAATCAGATAATTTCAGTTTATGTTACTTTTGTTTCATCATGTTTACCTTTCTAATAACTACAGTTATTCTCAGTCTGATATTACATTATTTCCCCTAGAAAAAGATGTGCTCAAATTGAAAAAATCCAATTGAATAAGAGCAAGTAACGAGAAAATGTAATCCATCGTTATTAAAAAAGGCAGCCTACCTTTATCTGGGTGTTAAATAGTACAAATCCATGAGAGCCAGTGAATGTTTTGAAGTCAAAACGAAGGGCATTACCAAAGCTGAAGTGGATTTGTCACAGAATTATATGTATTACCTCAGAAATAGGTTATTATAGCTAGGAGGGGCAAAGGAAGAAAGAAGGAATAAAATGGTCTAGAAGAAATACTTCTGATTTAGATTTTATGCAAAAATTATAAGACAATAATAAAGTTTAAAGCAATTAACTGAACAGAAGAGATTAATATCTAATTTATTAAATAGGATATGATTTCTGAAAGGAAGTTTTAAATGAAGATGCCTTTGATAACCAAGAGTTCTTAAAGGGGTTTTATGAAGAATGGCAGCTTAGAGGCCAGGCATTATTACATATGACCTCCCATCTGTCTTGCCTGGGAACACAAATACTTAGCCTACAGCGTTCATGTTTGGTTAAATGCTATTGGTACATCTTTAAAGCATTTATGAACCATACCTTTCTACATAGTTTGAGAAAAATTACAGAGGCAGCAACAAAGTCAACATTATTCTTGGCATGGGTTCTTAAGAAAAGCATTAAAATGTACTGATCCATATGTAATTGTAGTGCTCTTGAATTTATTCACAACAAGCATAACAGTAAGAATACCATTTCACTGGATAACAGCACTTTAATATCTCAGTAAGGACAGTATGAGTTGATGTAAAATTATCTGAATAATTGAAAGAATTCCATTAAAATATTATTTCACCTATAATTTAGACCCTGGAGCATGGATTTTATGGACCCACTTAGAGTGTTGTACCTATGTTTAAATTACATGCTTTATTGAATCAAATTCAAATGTGATGGTGTGTGTCACCAGAACTGTCATAAACAGTGGTACTTTTACATGAAATGTGGTCTGAGGTAAATAGTTTTTTTTAAAACAAGAATTGTATCTGCCTTCATTCAACATGATCCAGAGAAAGTTTGGTTTGTCTTAGAAATTCTTTTCTTAATACTTATTCATTATTATCATTATTATTATTATTTTACCATTTCTTCTTTATTCTCTATTATGGATTGGATTGGGTCTTTCCAAAATATATGTTATAACGTCTAACCCCTATATATGTGGATATAATTCCATCTGGGAATAGAGTTTTCTGTTTTATTAATGAGGTCATATCAGTGTAGTGTGTACATTAAGGCAATCACTTTTGAGATATAAAAGGAGCACCGTAGGCACAGAAATAAGCAAGGACAAAAGGGGAAGATAGATGCCATATGAAGATTGACAAGGAACTGAGGAACAGAAGCTGGAAAGAGACAAGGATCTTTCCCCAGAGCTGACTGAGAGAGAAAGGCTTCCTCTAAAATTTAGGCCCTGAATTCAGACTTCCAGCCTCCTAAACTATAAGAAAATAAATCCCTGCTTGTTAAAGCCATCTACCCACTTGTGGTATTTCTGTAATAGCGGCATCAAGAAAATAATACATTCTCAAGAGAAGTTTTGTTTACCTTCCTTTGCATGTCTCTCTATTAGTAAAGGAAGAAAGAATAAAAACAAGACACAATAATGACCTAAGGTTATTTTCATTATAAATGTGCATTTTTCCCAACTTTTAGATTTATTTGATTACACTGTATGTAATGATACTACTTCCACAGAACTTGAGAATTTAAGAGTCAGCAATGTAGACCTTGTAGAAAGTATCTGTCATTATTCCATACTGGAGTCAGTACAATTTGTGAAGAGTATGAGTCGGGGCTGATTCGATGGCAAACAACAACAACAACAACAGGTATGAGGTCTGGTGGTGCAGTGGGTAGAGCGTTTGGTTGCTAACGAGAAGGTAAATAGTGGAAACCCACCAGCTGCTCTGTGGGATGAAGACAAAACAATCTACTTCTATAAAGATTTATAGCCTTGGAAGCCCTCTGGGGTTCATTATGAGTCAGAATTGACCTGATGGCAGTGCGTAATGGCAGGTTGGAAGAAGTTCGAGGTACACAGTGTCCACAGCAATGGACTGGAGAATATGATCTTGAATGATCTTGAACATGGAACAGGGTAACACAATATTTCATACTGTGTTATATATGGTCGCCATGAGTCAGGGGTGATTCTGCAGTAACTAACAACAACAACAAAAATTTAAAAATATTTAAAAAACTATATATATCAACCCCCCCCCCACCGGATCACCTTTCAGCCGAAAAACAGACAAGCCTATAAAGTGAACAATAACACCCATTGGTCCTCAGAACACTGTTAATTCTTTTAGCAGTCCGTGGTACTTTCAGCATTCTTCGCCAACACCACAGCTTAAAAGCATTAATTCTTTGGTCTTCCTTATTCATTGTCCAGATCTCACATGGATATGAGGCTATTGACAATACCATGGCTTGTGTCAGGTGCACCTTGGTCCTCAAGGAGACATCTTTGCTCTTCAGCACTTGTGTCCCTGACTACTGCTTCCAATGGTGTCAATTGTAGAACCAAGTAATGTGAAGTGTTGGACAATTTCAGTCTTTTCTCCATTTATCATAATGTTGCTTATAGGACCAGTTGTAAGGAGTTTTGTTTTCTTTATATTGAGATGTAATCCAAACTGCAGACTGTATTCTTCAATCTTCATCATAAAATACTTCAAGTCATCCTCCCTTTCAGCAAGCAAAGTCGTGTTGTCAGCATATCACAGGTTGTTAATGATTCTTCCTCCAATCCTGATGCCACGTTCTTCATATAGTCCAGCTTCCAGGATTATTTCCTCAGCACACAGACTGAGTAAGTATAGTGAAATGATACAACCCTGACACACTCCCTTCTTGATTTTAAACCATGAAGTGTTCCCTTTTTCTGTACGAACTACAGCCTCCTTGTTTATGTACAGGTTCCTCATGAGTACAATTAAGTGTTCTGGAATTCCCATTCTTCTGAATGTTATCCACAATTTGTTATGAACTACACAATCAAGTGCTTTTGCGTAGTCAATAAAACACAAGCAAACATCTTTCTGGTATTCTTTGCTTTGAGCCAAGTATATCTGACATCAGCAATGATATCCCTCATTCCACATCCTCTTCTGAATCCAGCTTACATTTATGGAAATTCTCTGTCAATATACTGCTGCAACCGTTTTTGAATTTATCTTCAATAAGATTTTACTTGCATGTGCTTTTAATGATATTGTTAGATAATTCTCACATTCTGTGGGATCACCTTTCTTTGGAATGGGTACAAATATGTATCTCTTGCAGCCAGTTGGGTACCTGTCTTCCAAATCTCTTGGCATGACTGAATGAGTGCCTCCAGAGCAGTATTCATTTGTTGAAACATCTCAGTGGGTATTCTGTCAATTCCTGGAACCTTGTTCTTTGCCAATTCTTTCGATGCAGCTTTAACTTTTTCCTTCAATGCCATTGGTTTTTGAATATATGCCACCTCCTGAGATGGATGAAGATTGACCAATTCTTTTTGTTACAGTGACTCTGTGTATTCCTTCCATCTTCTTTTGATGCTTCCTGCATCATTCAATATTTTACCCACAGAATCTTTCAGTATTGCAACTCAAGGCTTCAATTTTTATTTCAGTTCTTTCAGCTTGAGAAATGTCAAGCACGTTCTTCCCTTTTGGTTCTCCAGCTCCAGGTCTTTACACATTTCATTATAGCAATTGGCTTTTTTCTGCTCGAGCTGCTCTTTGAAATCTTCACTTCAGCTGTTTTATCTTGTCATTTCTCCCATTTGCTTTAACTACTCTTCTCTCAAGGACAAGTTTCAGAGTCTCTCCTGACATCCATTTTGGTCTTTTCTTCCTTTCTTGTCTTTTTACTGGCTTCTTGTTTTCTTCATGGATGATGCTCTTGATGTCATCCCACAATTCTTCTGGTTTTCGGTTATTGGTTTTCAGTGCATCAAATCTAAACAACAATATATCCAAGGTCATATTTTGACTCTCATGGACTGTTTTAATTGTCTTCAACTTCAAGTTGAACTTGCATATGAGCAGTTGATGGTCTGTTCCACAATCAGCTCCTGGCCTGGTTTGGCTGAAGATATTGAGCTTTTCCATCACCTCTTGCTACAGATGTAGTCAATCTGATTCCTGTGTACTCCATCTGGTGAAGTCCATATATATAGTTGCTGTTTGTGTTGTTGAGAAAAGGTATTTGCAATGAAAAAGTCATTCATTGGTCTTGCAAAATTCTATCATGCGATCTCCAGCATTATATCTGTCACCAAGGCCAAATCTTCCACCTACTGGTGAGTCTTCTTTATTTCCAACTTTAGCATTCCAATTACAAGTGATAAGCAATACATCTTCATTGCATGTTCAGTCAATTTCATACTGTAGACGTTGATAAAAGTCTTCAGTTTCCTCATCTGTGGCTTTCGTTTTTGGTGTGTAAATTTGAATAATAGTAGTATTAACGGGTCTTCCTTGTAGGGGTATGAATATTATCCTATCAATGACAGGATCGTGTTTCAGGACAGATCTTGAAACATCCTTTGTGATGATGAATGCCATGCCATTCCTTTTCAATTTGTCATTCCTGGCATAGTAGATCATATGATTGTCTGATTCAAAATGCTCAAAACCTATCCATTTCAGCTCACTAATGCCTAGGATATCAATATTTGTGCATTCCATTTCATTTTTGACAACTTCCCAATTTTCCTAGATTCATACTTCGCATATTCCATGTTCTGATTATTAATGGATATTTGCAGCTGTTTCTCCTCATTGACTCATGCCATGTCAACACATGGAGGTCCTGAAAGACTTACTTTATCCATATCATTAAGGTTGATGGCATGAGGCAGCTCTTTCCCAGTCCTATTTTGAGTGCCTTCTGACCCAAGATGCTTGTCTTCCTGCACTGTGTCGGACAGTGTTTCCTAACTATTCATAAAGTTGCACAGTAATGTATCAGACAGTGTTTCTCTGCTATTCATAAGGTTTTCCCTGGTCAATTTTTGAGAAGTGGATGGCTCTGCCTTCTTCCTAGTCTGTCTCAGTCTGTAACCTGAATTGAAACCTGTGCACCATATGTAACTCTGCTGGTGTCTTAAACACCAGTGACACAGCCTCAAGCCTCACAGCAATGTACAAGCCCCACAAGATGCCAAACTGACAGACAAGTTTGTCTCCCTTAGCTGCTGGACATCTCTGTGCCCTCCCATTACTTAATTCCTACTCAGATCCTGCCACTTTGTGGTCCCTGGGCGCTCCCTCCCTTTCCTGGCTCTAGGGGGCTTGGGGCCTAGCCTTGCCTCCCTCCCCTTTACCTGGATATCCTGCTGCTCTGGAGGTCCCTTGGCACTCCTGAGGTCCCCGGCCTCTCTTGCTTCTTCCCTTTCCTGGCTCTAGGGGGCTTGGGACCTAACCTTGCCTCCCGCCCCTTTTACATGGGTATCTTGCCACTTGGAGGTCCCTGGCCTCTCCTGCTCCCTCCCTTTCCTTGCTCTAGGGGAATTAGGGGCCTAGCCTTGCCTCCTGCTGGATATCCTTCCACTCCGCAGGTCCCCGGCCTCTCCTGCTCCCTCACTTTCCTGGCTCTGGGGGGCTTTGGACTCGCCTTGCCTCCTGCTTCTTTTTACCTCAGTATCCTGCCCCTCCAGAGGTCCCCAGCCTCTCCTGCTCCCTCCCTTTCCTGGCCATATATATATATATATATATATATATATATATATATATATATATATGTAAAATACTAGTATACTTGCTTAGAAGGAATTGCTGATTTAAATATATTTGCATTTTAAATTTTGATGTAGTTGTTGTTGTTGTTATACACCATGGAGCCGAACCCGACTCATAGCAACCCCTCCTTGGGTTTCTGAGACAGTATCACTATGGAAGTAGATTGCCCCATCTTCCTTCGGAGGAGTGGCTGGTGGGTTTGACTAGCCAGACTTCTTGTTAGCAGTCAAGTGCCTTAGGCACTATGCTACTAGAGCTCCCTTAAATTTTGATAGATATGCTAAATTGAACCCTCAAAATTCTTTACTATTTTTTCCTACCACATTATAGTATATTGGAGTATTTATTTCCCCATACCCTCACTAACATCTGATTTAACATTCGTGATTGGTAAAAGTGATATTTTCGTACAGTTTATGTATGGGATATTTGGTGAGCATTGAGAAATGATCAGCAAATAAGCATTCCAGTACCTATATTGTTTTTTTTATCCTTAACGTGGTTTTCCAATCAGTACATTTTTAAAAATTGGCTCATGAGTCATTTCATTGTCTGTCACTAATAATCTAATTCATATAATACTTAATGAACAGAGTTTAGCCATGGGTGCAGTCACTAAATTTTTCACTAAACCAGTACTTGGCATGAGATAGGATATTTTTACATTCTCTCTTTAGTAGATATTTTAATTTCTCTGTTAAATGAATTGTGGCTATGTAAGGAATCATTGCAGAGTAAGCATGTCAAAAACGATGTTTTTTTCTTGTGAAAAGTTAATTAAGATGTATCTGATGATTGATAAATGGATTACTTAAGTGTCAGTTCCCTGTATTCTAACACCATTATATTATTTATTTATAGTAAAACTTATCTATAGCAAAAATAATTGAAAAATATGGAAATCCTAGATAACTAAACTATATGCTCTGTTCTAGCAACCTGGAATATCTGCGCCTCTATTTTATTTGGATTCCTGTAAATTAGGAATGATAAGTTTGGGAAGACATTCTGATCCAGGGTATTTGGCTAGGTGAAGATGTCTATAGATGGTCCCAGACTATTTTGATTTCTGTCAACTTGTCCATTTCGGTAAGGCCTTATGGAACTCTTTGTTTGGTTTTAGAGACTGCAACATCAATCCTTAAATTATTATATTCTGATTCATATTAATACCACTTCCTTGAAAAAATGCCAAAACCTGGAAACACCTTAACTCCATTCCTTTAACATTATTACTGTATTTTATTTATGCATATGTTCTGCAAGTATTTTAAACTACAAAAAACTTTCTTTTGTATAGTCAGTATTTTACTCACATGGACAATCCACTTCTATAGAGATATCACTGTGTGTTTGAATCTCCAGTCTTCTGGTTAGCAGTCAAATGCCTTAGGCACTATGCACCAGAGCTCCTTTGCAGTCTCTAGGGTAATGGAGAAAAAGAATGTGGCAGTTCAAACCCACCAGCCACTCCTGGGAAGGAAGATGGGGCAATCTACTTCCATAGTGATACTGCCTCAGAAACCCAAGGAGGGGTTGCTATGAGTCGGGTTCTACTCCATGGTGTATAACAACAACAACAACAACAAAATTTAAAATGCAAATATATTTAAATCAGCAATTCCTTCTAAGCAAGTATTCCACAGTGATACTGCCTCGGAAACCAAGGAGGGTTGTTATGAGTCGGGTCTGACTCGATGGCACATAACAGCAACAACAACAATAGCTAAAATAACAAAGAAGAAAATGGAATAACAAAAATATTATGTTCATCCAAAAGAAGGAAAGGGAGAATAAAAAGATAAATGTAAAGTGGTTGAAACATTGATAAAAATAATAATATGTGAAATATAAAGCCAGTTACATCCATATTTAAATTAACATCAATGGACTAAATAATGCAAGGAAAATAATAAGATTGTTAGACTAGGGCAAAATAAACCAGGTGATACTTATAAGTGACACAATGATTGAAAAGAAAAAGATGAAAAATGTATCATGCACAAACTAACTAAAAATAAATACAGGTAGTCCTGGGTTATGAATGAGATCTATTCCTAAGTGTGGCTTTAAATGGAATTTGTAGATAAGTTGGAACAGGTGAATAAGATTCTTATTCGGCCTTACTTTAGTGCAAGAGAGGAGCTCTGTTGGTGTAGTGCCTAAGGCAATTGTCTGCTAACCAGAAGTTTGGTGGTTCAAACCCAACAGCCACTCCTCGGAAGGAAGATGGGCAATCTACTTCTGTAAAGATTTACCACCTCAGAAACCCAATGGGGGTCACTATGAGTTGGAATCAACTCAATGGCAGTGGGTTTGGATTTTTTTTTTTGGTTTTAGTGCAAGAAAGGGCTTAAATCCTTTTCAGTGGTTTAAAAGCTGCACATGCAGCAAATGAAGATGACTGTGATGAAGAATTTGTTGTGAATAAGGCTTAGCTCAATTGTTTTAAAGTGAGAACAGATTTACATACCATTAAGGGCAAGCACTGGTTGTCGGGAGTTTATTCATAACCTGGAGACTGCCTATAATGTCAAACAAATTACTTTTGTTAATCCTCTTGAGAAGGATTATAGAGACATCTTAAATAATAAATCATCAAACCAAAAATATGATATCACAATTTTAAGTCTTTATGCATATAACAGGAGCTCTGGTAGCATAGTGCCTAAGGCACTTGACTGCTAATCAGAAGGCTGATGGTTCAAACCTACCAGCCACTCCTCAGAAGGAAGGTTGGGCAATCTATTTCCATAGTGATACTAATTCAGAAACCCAAGGAGGGGTCGCTGTGAGTCAGGTCTAACTTGAGGGCACATAACCACAAAAACAACAACACGCATATAACAGTTTTATGACACTAAAACATAAAGCAGAAATTAATTGAGCTAAAACAAATACAGAGATTCACAGATTATATGAGCTGACTAGAATTGTGCCAATAGCTGACTAAAAAAACCATATGGAATATTAGTGGAAATGCAGATCTAAAGCTTATAATAAACAAATTTGACATAATGGACAGATATAGATTGCTGTAGTCAGCAAATAAAGAATTGACTTCTTTCCACATGAGCATGGGATATTTATCAAATTTACCATAAGATGGACCATAAAGTCTTAATAAATGTCCAAGCCTTATACTAATTCAAAATATGTTCTCTTAAAGATAATTAAATTAATAACCAAAATGTAACTAAAATTTTACAATCTTCTGAGTATAAAGACATTTATAAGAGTCGACTGGTAGCATAGTGCCTAAGGCACTTGACTGCTAACCAGAAGACTGGAGGTCTCCTCGGAAGGAAGATGGGGCAATCTACTTCTGTAGCGATACTGCCTCGGAAACCCAAGGAGGGGTTGCTATGAGTCTGGTCCGACTCGACGGCACATAACAACAGCAACATTTTCAAGGAAGAAATCACATTAAATTGGTAAATAATTTGAATTGATTAATAATGAAAATAATGGCATATCACAACTTATAGAATGCGGCTATAGCAGTGGTTAAGGAAAAATTATAGCATTGCATACAGTAGAAAAGAGCAAAGGCTGAAAAACAGTGTTCTATGCTTCTATCGCAGTAAGTTAGAAGCAAGAAGAACCAATCAAATGAAAAGAAGTTTAAGAAAGAAAATAATAAATATAAGAATCACAAGAAAGGAGAAAGTCAACGTATTATAAATAACTAATTTTTTTAAAAAAAGATTATTTGAAAAGATGAGTCCAATCAAAAGTACTTTGTAAGACTGATCAAAAGAGAACACATATTATCAACATCAGATATTGCAAACTTTAAAAAGATATGAAAGCCTTTACACAGATTACTTTGAAAATAGGATAAAATCAATAAATTCCTCCAAACATAACTGAACAAAACTGCAGAAGGAAAACAAAAGATAAAATACTCAAAAGCTTAAAGGTTCAGTTATCATTTGTATAAAGTACAAGATTAATGAACAAAGCAAAACAAAACATTATTTATCATTAGGAGTCTCTGGGTTGTGCAAATGGTTAACACACTCTGCTGCTAAAAAGAAGGCTGGAGGTTCGAGTCCACCTAGAGGCCTTTTAGAAGCCTGATGATCTACTTCCAAAAAGATCAACCATTAAAAACCCGATGGAACACAGTTCTACTCTGACACAGATGTAGTCACCATGAGTCAGAATCAATAGATGGCAATTAGTTATTTATTATTAACTATATATATATATA
>NW_006921658.1:4041911-4042340 GCF_000298275.1 Orycteropus afer afer
AACAACACATAAAGTTATTGGACCACTGTCTGCCGACCCTATACATGTTCTTGGGTGCACTCTCCATGTCATATAGATACCTAATATTTCAGCCTGTCCACCCATCTATCCATCCATATACCCGTGTTTGCCTTCACTGAGCACACCATACTATATGTGCAAAAATGTTCATCTTTGTTGTCTGTACTTCCCATGTACTCCTCTATGTCTTTCTCTTTCTCAATGCCACTATATTGATCACTCATATTTGGTACATTGCCCTTTTCTTCACCCAAATCAAATTTTCTTCACCTCATCTCTATCTATCTAACAGTATTCCTTCCCCTCTCCTCCCACCCCTGGTAACCAACAAAGAAAATGACCTTCCATAGATAAGCGTTTCCTTGACTATTACAGTAATGGACTAATACAATATTTGTCCTTTTGTGA
>NW_006921658.1:4042769-4043815 GCF_000298275.1 Orycteropus afer afer
TAAACAAAATAAAGATTCATTAAATAATTTAGAAATATTAAAACACAAAACCCCAAATAGATAAGGAAGGAAAAAATGAGGGAAAAAGCAGGAAAGAATAAATTAAAAAATAGAAAAGCAGAAGAATTAATATACAGGTCCTTGAACAGGTTCTTTTTATAAAAACAAGGTTGAAATAATCTGATAGACAAATTTAATGAAAGGGGAAGAAAGGAGGCAAAGTTTAGGGTGAAATGGTGAAAAAGCTGACACATTTGAAAATGTCAGTGGAATAGATAATTTTCTTTGAAAAAATATAGAAAAATAGAGATGTTTCTATGTTTGATAGGGTTGGAAGCAGAACATTGAAACCACCTCCTTTAGTGTTGGCTCAGATGCACGCTGGACAAAGGGCCCCTGACCAGCTTCTAAAGCACTGTCTCTGCCTACCCTCATAGCAGTTCCCAACATCTGATAAGACAGTATGCCTGAGAGTTTACTTGTTTCCCTTTTCTCTCCCAGCTAGAATATGAGTCTCCTGAGAAAAGAGAACTTTGGTTTCATTTTTTATTATTGTTATTCAAAGTTTTTACTTTGAGAAAAATTTGTTTAATTAAATATTTTATTTTGAGATAATTGTAAGATAACATTTGTTTATTCACTGCTATATCCTTGTTGCCCAAAATTGGTCCTAACACATAGTAGGTGCTTTAAACAAATATGAGTTTAATCAGCAAATGAATTGAGGGAGAATTTAAGAAAGTTATCAAGAACATTGTTCTCTGAAAGTTCTGAGTCCAGATGAAAGTTTTACTGGGAAGAAGAAGGTGGTCTTTTAAAGTTTTAAGGCATGAATAACCCATGTTATGTAAATAACACATGCTACATAACCTTCATTTTACATATGAAGAAAACTACCATTCTCCCCTACCCCCCAGAGATATAAGAGAAGACCTGGTATAAAAGAATACTCTATGGCTGGGTTCAAAAGCTAAATAATATAATTATGCAAAGATTACGTTAACTTACAGGCTTAGTGCAAATCCCAATGTGATTTTTTAAAAATT
>NW_006921658.1:4047710-4052168 GCF_000298275.1 Orycteropus afer afer
TCACGCAAATTCTTCTGCTAGTTGGGGTTTAGTCCACTTCTATATCCTTCCCTTCAAGGCTCAGGGGTCCAGGATTATCTTCTGTGTCTGTGTTAATTTGTTTCCCTTTTCTTTGTTGAAAAGTGTCTGTGCAGTCTTTCTGCCTAGTCTCTGTCAAAAATTCTTGAACTTCTAAGCCGTTGAATATTTACTTAAATAATTTTTCTTTTCTCCTTCTAGATGTTGTTGTTGCTAGGTGCCATTGAGTCATCTCTGATCCATAGTGATCCCATGTACAGCAGAACAAAAACTGCCCGGTCCTGTTCAAGCTCCACGATCCTTGCTGACTGCAAGGATCTAAATCCATCGTTGTACCTCAGTCCATCGTTGCAGCCACTGTGTCAATCTGTCTTATTCAAGGCTTTATCATTATTCCTTGATCTTTCACTTTACCCAGCATGATATCCTTCTCCAGGCAATAGTCCCTTCTTAACAACAAGACCAAAGTAAATGAGACAAAGTCTGGCTATTGTTGCCTCCAAAGAGCATTCTGGCTACACTTCCTCCAGGACAGATTTGTTCTTTTAGCAGTCTGTGGCACTTTCACCATTCTTTGCCAACACCCCAACTCAAAAACAGTGATTTTTCTTAGGTCTTTTTTATTTGTTGTCCAACTCTCACATGCACATGAGACAATTGAAGAGACTGTGGCTTGTGTCAGGCATACTTTAGTGTTCAAGGGGATATCTTTGCTCTTCATCACTTGAAAATTGTCTTTTGCAACAGATTTGCTGAGTGTTGTATGCTGTCTGATATCATGATTGCTGCTTCCCTTGGTGTTCATTGTAGAGTAAAGTAATATGAAATCTTTGACAACTTTAATCTTTTCTCCATTTATCCTGATGCTGCTTATTGGTCCAGTTGTGAGGGTTTTGTTTTCTTTATATTGTAGCGTAATCCATACTCTAAACTGTAGTCTTCAGTCATCATCAGTAAATGCTTCAAGTCATCCTCACTTTCAGCAAGCTAAGTTGTGTCATCAGTGTATCTTAGGTTGTTCCAAGCCTGATGCCATGTTCTTCCTATAGTCCAGCTTCTTCGATTATTTGCTCTGCACACAGATTGAGTAAGTATGGTGAAAGAATACAAACATGACACACTCCCTTCTTGATTTTAAACCATAGAGTGTCCCCTTGTTTTGTTTGAATGACAGCCTCATGGTCTATGTACATGTTCTTCATGAGTACAATTAAGTGTTCTGGAATTCCCATTCTTCTCAATGTTAGTCATAATTTGTTATGATTCACACAATCAAGTCCTTTCAGAGAGTTAATAAAACACAAGTAAATATCTTTCTGGTATTCTTTGCTTTCCACCAAGGTCCATCTGACATCAGCAATGATATCTCTCACTCCACATCCCCTTCTAAATCCAGCTTGCATTTTTGGAAGTTCTATCTATATACTGCTACAACCATTTTTGAATAATCTTGAGTAAGACTTTACTTGTCTGAGATATTAATGATATTGTTCAATAATTTCCACACTCTGTGGGATCACCTTTCTTTAGAATGGGTACAAATATGGACCTCTTCTTGTCAGTTGACCAGATAGCTGTCTTCCAAATCTCTTGGCTTAGCTGAGTGAGTACCTTCAACATGGCATCTGTTTGTTGAAACATCTCAATGGGTATTCTGTCAATTCCTGGAGCCTTGCTCTTTGCTAATTCTTTCTGTGAAGTCTCAAATTCTTCCTTCAATACCATTGGTTCTTGATCATATGCCACCTCTGGAAATAGATAAACATTGACCAACTCTTTTTGGTACAGTGACTCTGTATATTCCTTCCATCTTCTTTTGATGTTTCCTGCATCACTTAATACATTGCCCATAGAATGTTTCAATATTGCAACTCAAAGCTCAAATTTTGTCTTCAGTTCTTTCAGCTTGAGAAACACTAAGCGTCTTCTTCCCTTGTGGTTTTCTAACTCCATGTCTTTATACATTTCATTATAATAATTGACTTTGTCCTCTCAAGCTGTTCTTTTCATCTCTTTTATCCTGTAATTTCTTCCATTTGCTTTAGCTACTTTCCATTCAGGGGCAAGTTTCACAGTCTCTTCTGACATCCATTTTGGTCTTTTCTTCCTTTCCTGTCTTTTTAACAATTGCATGTTCAGACAATTTCAGTATGCAGAAGTTGGTAAAAATCTTCAATTTCCTCATCTTTGGCCTTAATCATTGGTACATAAATTTGAATAATAGTAGTATTAACTGGTCTTCCTTGTAGGCATATGGGTATTATCCTATCACTGACAACATTGTACTTCAGGACAGATCTTGAAACATCAGTAATATATCAGACTGTATTTCATTGTTATTCATAAGGTTTCCCTGGCCAATTCTTTGAGAAGTAGATGGCCTCTTCCATCTTCTGAGTCTGTCCTTCTAAATAGTGGTTATCAAAATGTGGTACAGGTGGAAACTTGCTGCTAAAGCAACTTCCAAGCCCCATCCCAGACTTATTGAATCAGAAATTCTGACCAGAATTCTGGTCAGAATTTCTGAGAGTGAGATCTTTTTTCAGTAAGATAACAATATGTTTCCAGGTAACCCTAATATATGATATATATTACAAGAAACACTTCTCAATATATAAGAAAAATATCCACATTTTAAGCCTTCTCTATGTGAGTCAGATGGACATTACTCTTCCATTTCTTTATAGCCTATCTGTATTTATTATTATCATTTGCTAGCATTTTGATTTAGTAATTATACTTTTACATATGTATCTTATCTTTGTAATACAGTTGTATGGTGTCTGATACAATGAAATATTTACTCTAGCATAGTACTTTCCATATGCATGCTCTCAACTAGTCTTTATTGAGCTATAATACCTGTGTGTCAAGAAGAAAAGAACCTGAGAAAAACTTTAAGTCACTTAATAAAGTATTACAATGCACATAGAGAACATTTACATTAGCTGCTGCTTAATAAATTTTAGGTAAGCAAGCTGGGTGTCATGGAAGGCTAGTAGTGTTTGGACTGCCTGGGGCAGGCCAGATAAGTGAGTAGGGCCTGGCAAGAGGGTTTTGAAGGGGCTGGGGAGACCAAGAATTGAGTGTAGTCATTTGGAACAACTAAGTGAGACAAACTTGTCTGTCAGTTTGTCATAGTGTGGTGGCTTGCATGTTGCTGTGAGGCTTGGGGTGGTGCCACTGGTATTTCAAATACCGGCAGGGTTAACCATGGTGGACATAGTTTCCAGACTAACTCAGACTTGGAAGAAGGAAGAGGCCATCCACTTCTCAAAGAATTGTCCAGTGAAAAACTTATGAATAGCAGTGAAACACTGCCTGATATATTACTGGAAATTTTTATGAATAGCCCTGAAACATTGTCTGACCTAGTGCTGGAAGATGAGCCCCTCAGGTCAGAAGGCACTCAAAATATGACTGGGAAAGAGTTGCTTAGTCAGAGTAGACCTACCTTAATGATATGGATAGAGTAAAGATTGAGAAGTGAATGGCCTCTTCTTTTGGGCCTCTTCTTTTGGGACCTCCATTTGCTGATGTGGCATGTCTCAAAAAGAAAACAGTTCCAAACATCTATTAATAATTGGAAAATGGAATGTATGAAGTATGGAGCTAGGAACATTAGAAGTTGTCAAAAATGAAATGGGATTCATAAAAGTCGATATCCTAGGTATTGTGTTGTTGTTAGGTGCTGTCGTGTTGCTTCCAACTCATAGTGACCCGATGCACAGCAGAACAAAACACTGCCCAATTCGGTGCCAGCTCCATGATCCTTGCTATATTTGAGCCCATTGTAGCAGTCACAGTGTCAATCTATCTCATTGAAGGCCTTTCCCTCTTTCGTCGACCCTCCACCTTACCAAGCATGACATCCTTTCCCAGGGAATGGTCCCATTAAACAACATGAAAAAAGTAGGTGAGACAAAGTCTGGCCATCCTTGCTTCCAAGGAGCATATCAGCTGCACTTCATCCAGGAGAGATCTGTTAGTTCTTTTGGCAGTCCATGGTACCTTCAGCATTCTTTGCCAGCACCGCAACTCAAAAGCATCAACTCTTCTTCAGTCTTTCTTATTCATTGTCCAGCTCTCACATACATACGAGGCGATTGGAAATATCATGGCCTGTGTCAGGCTCACCTTAGTCCTCAAGGAGATATCCTTGCTCCTCAGCACTTGAAAGAGTTCCTTTGCAGCTGACCTGCCCAGTGCTACACGTCGTATAATGTCCTGACTGCTGCTTCCATTGGTGTCAATTGTAGAACCAAGCAACGTGAATTCTTTGACAACCTCCATCTTTTCTCCATTTGTCATGATGCTGCTTATTGGTCATTGTGAGGATTTTTGTCTTCTTTATATTGAGATGTAATCCATACTGCAGACTGTGTTCCTCAATCTTCATCAGTAAATGCCTCAAGTCATCCTCACTTTCAGCAAGCAAAG
>NW_006921658.1:4052979-4054130 GCF_000298275.1 Orycteropus afer afer
TGTATTCCTTCCATCTTCTTTTGATGTTCCCTGCATCATTCAATTTTTGCCCTTAGAATCTTTCAATATTGCAACTCGAGGCTTAAATTTTTTCCTCAATTCTTTCAGCTTGAGAAATGCTGAAAGTGTTTTTCCCTTTTGGTTTTCTAACTCTAGTTCTTTGCACATTTCAATATAATAATTGGCTTTGTCTTCTCAAGCTGCTCTTTGAAATCTTAGGTTCAATTCTTTTATCTTGTCATTTATTCCATTGACTTTAGCTACTTTCTACTGAAGGGCAAGTTTCAGAGTCTCTTCTGTCATCCATTTGGTCTTCTCTTCTTTTGTTGTCTTTTTAGTGACCTCTTGCTTTCTTCCTGGATGATGCTCTTGATGTCATCTCACAATTCATCTGGTTTCCCATCATTGGTGTTCAATATATCAAACCTATTTTTTAGATGTTCTCTAAATTCCGGAGGGATATATTCTAGATCATATTTTCGCTCTCATGGACTTGTTTTAATTGTCTTTAACTTCAAGTTGAAGTTGCATATGAACAGCTGATGGTCTGTTCCACAATCATTTGCTGGCCTGGATTTGGCTGAAGATATTGAGATTTTGCATCCCCTCTTGCCACAGATGTAGTCAATCTGATTTCTGTGTGTTCCATCTGGTGAAGTACACATGTAGAGCCACCGTTTGTGTTGTTGAAAAAAGGTGTTTGCAATGAACAAGTTGTTGGTCTCACAAAATTCTACAATTCGAGTTCCAGCATTATTTCTTTTGCCAAGGCCAAATTTTCCTACTCCCGGTGATTCTTCTTTGTTTCCAACTTTTGCATTCCAGTCACCAGTGATAATTAACACATCCTGATTGCAAGTTCGGTCAATCTCAGACTGCAGAAGTTGATAAAAATCTTCAATTTCCTCATCTTTGGCTTTGGTGATTCATGCATAAATTTGAATAATAGTCGTATTAATGGGTCTTCCTTGTAGACGTATTGATATTATCCTATCAGTGACAGCATTGTACTTCAGGACAGAACTTGAAACACCCTTTGTGATGATGAATGCCACACCATTTCTCTTTAAACTGCCATTCCCAGCATAGTAGATCATATGGTTGTCTGATTCAAAATGGCCAAAACCAGTCCATTTCAGCTCACTAATGCC